>NC_077234.1:56734309-57034309 GCF_027887165.1 Monodelphis domestica
AGATAATATTTGGAAAGCATTTAGCACTGTGCCTGGTACACAGTAGGTACTATGTAAATGCTTATTTCCTTCCTTTTTTTGCAAGGCACTATACAACAAGCAGGGGATACAAAGAAGTTCGGTTTAAAACAGAAGGTCTGCCTTAGTTTGACACACACACCCAAAAAGATTTTCTCTTTAAAGTGAGGTAAACTATGGAATTGGTCAATACACACACTGGTAGTGTTAACATTTCCTCAACATCGCACAAGTCATTGTGCTGCGAGGCATTGTTTCTACAATGAAGTATTTATTCAAATGTCATTAAATAAATATGTCAAGATTACACATACATGACTCAGAGAGATTAGAGTTCAAATGCTACAGTGGCAAGAATGCAAATTCATTCCTGACATTGCGAGCTCTCTAACACTTTAAGAAACAATAAAATTGAGAGCAGCTGGGTAGCTCAGTGGATTGAGAGTCAGACCTAGAGATGGGAAGTCCTAGGTTCAAATTTGGCCTCAGACACTTCCCAGCTGTGTGACCCTGGGCAAGTCACTTGACCCCCATTGCCTAGCCCTTACCACTCTTCTGCCTTGGAACCAATACACAGTATTGATTCCAAGACAGAATGTAAGGGTTAAAAAAGAAAGAAAGAAACAATAAAATTAACTAATTACTCCTATAACATTAACAGGGTTTTTCTTTTTAGTGATATCAAACCAGAACTTGTATTTTTTAACTTTTCTTCTTCACTGTCTATGATGAGCAAACGCTTTTGACTACTGTCCTGTTTTTGTCTTACAAAGCTAAGCCTTCAGGAAATGATATACATTAATTAACACAGCCCAAGGCTCTATAAAAGCAAGTTATTAACAAGAATATTGTGAAAAACACACCATTTTGAGGCAATGGTTTCATTGCAAAATTTCACACTATACCCCAAAGCAAAGAAATTCTGTAATTAAAATTCTTACAAGACCATTAACATTAATGCAAATTATATTCTGAGGTCTGGGGAGTAAGAGGGGATGAGTACATGTGTTTAAGTGTACACATGGGCAGCTAAATGACGCAGTGGACAGAGTGCCAGTTCTGGAGTCAAGAAGATTCATCTCCCTGAGTTTAAATCCAGCCTCAGACACTTACTAGATGTGTGACCCCCAAGAAAGCCGCTTAATACTCTTTGCCTCAGTTTCCCCTAGGAAATGAACTGGACAAGGAAATGGCAAACTACTCCAGTATATTTCCCAAGAAAACCTAAAAGCATATATATGTGTGTGTGTATATATATATATATATATATATGCATATATATACATAAATTATTTTAAACACGTTAATAAAATTAACATATGTGTATGTGCACATAAATTATTTTTGTTTAAATGTATTAATTAAATTAATTAAATGTGTATATGTACATGCATACATAAATTATTTTTGTTTATAGCACATGTGCAAAGAACTACTATTTCCAGGAAACCTCAGGTTTTAGATAGCTTGTATTCCTTCCCTGGCTCCTCTGCCTCTATCACATACATTTGTGATTTGTGTATGTGAGGGTGTATATTCATTATGTTCAGCTCTCTTATTCTTCTCTCTACATTATATTTTGGAGATATTTGCTCCCACGACTTCAAATGTCTCTTCTATGTAGTTGATACCCAAACCTGTATCTCTAGATCTTCCTTCTCAAACTACTTACAGAAAATCTCCATTTGGATGTCCCTTGTCACTTCAGACTCATTATGTCCTGAACCAAACTCATCATCTTCACTTATAAACCATATCTTCTCCCTGAATTCTTCAAGTCTCTATTTTCTGAGTCACTTGAGTGGAAAACTTTTAAGTCATCTGCAGTGCTGCCCTCTCTCTTCCATCTAATATCCAACCAATTACCCAGGCACACAGGCTCTATCATTTGCATCCATCCTTCCTTTTCAATTCCCCTTGCCAACAGGCTTACTCAAGCCCTTCCTACCCCTTGTGGCCGGACCACTGTAACAGTCTCCTAACTGTCCAGTCTATCCTGCACACTCAGAATTCTGATCATAACTCATTTCTCTTGTTAAAAAAACAAAAACCTTCACTGTTCAGAGAATAAAGTCGGATCAAACTTGCAGTCTGGCATTCAAGGCTCTCCACAGATTGGCCCCAATCTATTGGCACTTCTATAACAAATTATTTCCTTTTATATACTCTGTGCTAGAACAAACTCACTGCAATCCCTTTCTTAGTTTTCCAAAAACCAACATCTCCTGAATATTCTTACCGTGGGCCTTTACTTCTATCATTTCCTATGCCCTTCCACTGCATTTCTGTCTCTTCAAACTATACATTTCTCAAAGCAATGTTCAAATTCTATATGAGAATCAACTGAAGAAACTGGAGATATTTAGTCTGGGGAAGAGAAGGGTAGCCATAACAGCTGTCTCTCAGGATTGGATGACTGGCATGTGGAAGGGGGATTAGATTAGTTCTTCAGTGGCAGGACTGAGGGCAGTGGTTGTGTAGGGATGGGTTTATGTTTGACTTTCTATTATGGCCTAATGACTTCTATCTATGCTTAAGCTATAAGGTATTCTACATTTAAAAAAAAAAAGGAAAAGAACTGGTGCAATGTCTCTCTGCAGATTATCAAGGAGAATAAAGAGCTAATTAAGAAGGAAAATGGGTTTCAATCTCAAAGCACAGAAGGAAAAGGATATGAAGTGGCAGAAAGGGAATTCTGACCTCTGTGATAAGATTAGAGGGGAGCAAGGACCCCTGAGCACTCTGAGCTGAGCAAAAAGATGAGGCTCTCTCCAAAGAGCAGAAAATTAAACTCTCTAAGAAAAATCAGAGCCAACCAGTATTTACTGAGTGCCTAATATATGCCAAGCAGTGGCTGAGTGCTGGGGATACAAAGAAAGACAAAAATTGTTCCAGCCTTCAAGGAGCTCACAGTCTAATAGGGGAGACAACATACAAACAACTATGTACAAATGAGATAAACAGCTACAGAAATAAGTTGGAGATAATCAAAGGAAGGAAAACAGTAGCAATAAGGAGTATGACAAAGGCTTCTGGTAGCAGGTCAGGTTTTGTCTGAGCCTTGAAGGAAGCCAGGAAAGCTAGGATGATGAAGGGGAGAGAGATGAAAAGGGAGTAAGTACCCAGAATAGGGGATAACCTAGGAAAATTCTTAGAGTCTAGAAATGGAGTACTGTGAGCAAAGAACAGTAGAGAGGGTCAGTGTCATAGATCACAGAATATTTCAAGGGGAGGGGAGATAGTATAGGGAATGTCAGGTTACTGCAAGCTTTATAAGTCAATCCAAGGATTTTATATTTGAGCCTGGAGACAAAAAAGTGCCACTAGAATTTCTCCAATGAGCATGTGGTGGTGTGTCATGGTCTGACTTAGGCTTTAGAAAGACCATTTTGACAGCTGCGTGGATGATGGGCTAGAGTAGAGAGATATTTCAGTTAGGGAGACCAACCAAAAACAACTTGCATTCTAAAGAATGATTATATAAATTCAAGGTTGCCATCAAGTAAGAGAACATCAAACAGTAAAGAATAAAGGAAGAGGAGATGATATAACTGGTGGTGGTACCATACTATAGTTCTGGAAGGATCTATGTATGATGATAGGGGATGGAGGACAGATGTGCCTGGCTGTTTTGCTCTCAACAAGAATGATATTTGAACTAGAAAGGATAAAATAAAAATGCCCAAATGTAAGTTGATACTCAAGTTAAGTAGAGAAAGAGTAGGAAGACCCCAGCTACCCTCATGAGTTGTCACCAGGTTGACACAAACAACAGCTTTGGGTACTGAAAGAACAGTCACTGTGATAATTGTATCAGTCACTGATCTCCGAAAGTTCCCAACCACAGGAAGACCCACAGAGCCTATGGAGCAGGCATCTTGTCCTCTCATTGGCCACTGTCCCCTTCTCTCCATCAGAAAGAAAGTTCTTGTACAGTTGTTTCAGACTCTTTGTTTCATCCTTTGGGATTTTCTTGGCAAAGATACTAGGGTGGTTTGCCATTCCTTCTCTGGCTCATTTTACAGATGAGGAAAATGAGACCAATAGGGTTAAGTGACTTCCCCAGAGTCATTGGGCAAGTAAGTGCCTGAAGCCAGATTTGAACTCAGGAGGAAGAGTCTTTCTGACTCCAGGCCAAGGCACTCTGTCCATCATCTAGCACCACCTAGCTACTCCTAAAGACCTTCTACTTTGGACCTATAGAGAGACAAAGTCCCCTTCCTCTGCCTCCCCTTCTCCTTGGCCAGGGAGATAATCCACTAGTCCAGGCACTGCATTCTGGCATTGAAATATCCTGATGAGTGAGTGAAAACTCACCTGGCTCACTACATCCAAGTGGCTCCAGACCATGCAACCTCAATCAGGAAAGCAGGGTACTCAGGAACCCAGCACAAGTACCTTGCCATCCTCTGCTACTACTCACAGCACATACCCCAACCCTTCCCCAGAGGAGATTAACATAGTCATATACATTGAATCTGCAGTTGACAAAGAGCTGGAAGGCATGGTCAACACACTGGATTATAGAACCAGGATTTTTTAAAAAATCAGGACATGCTGGGGGCAGCTGGGTAGCTCAGTGGATTGAGAGCCAGTCCCAGAGACTGGAGGTCCTAGGTTCAAATCTGGCCTCAGTCACTTCCCAGCTGTGTGACCCTGGGCAAGTCACTTGACCCCCATTGCCTAGCCCTTACCACTCTTCTGCCTTGGAGCCAATACACAGTATTGACTCCAAGATGGAAGGTAAGGGTTTAAAAAAAAAAATCAGGACATGCTACAACACTGGGCTATGATGAAATCTGACAGGGATAAATGCAAATTCTTACATTTACATTTGAAAGATCAAATTCACAAGGCAGGGATGCCACAGGATTGGAGGAGGGGACAAACTCAAAGAGTCAACAGGCTGATATTGTGGCTCAAAAAGCCAATGCAATCTTAGCCTGCATCACTCAGGAGAAGAGAAGTGCTTGGCATTCCCAGGATCACTGGGAAATGCTACCCCACTCTGCCCTGGTCAGATCACAACCAATTGAGTTTGGCTCTCTGAGGATGATCAGGCCATCAAGAATTCAGTAAGTGCTTTCTTTGTGCCAGGCACTGGGATAAGTGCCAGAAATACAAATATGAGCAAAAATATAGTGCCTGACCTCAAAGAGCTTATACTCTGATGAGGAATGAAAAGAAGAAGGAGAAGGGGAAAGAGGTGAGGGTGCATTATAAAGAAACACCTGGGAGAATCAGGAGTACTGCCTAAAAAAGAATGAAGATGAAGTTGGTTTGAGGCTGCACCTTAAAACAGGAAGAACCAGACAGTCAGAGGGAATGCCTGCCTGCCTGCCTGCCTGCCTGCCTGCCTGCCTGCCTGCCTGCCTGCCTGCCTGCCTCCCTCCCTCCCTCCCTTCCTTCCTTCCTTCCTTCCTTCCTTCCTTCCTTCCTTCCTTCCTTCCTTCCTTCCTTCCTTCTTTCCTTCCTTCCTTCCTTCCTTCTGTCCTTCCTTTACTCTTTCTTTTTAAACCACTTACCTTCAGTCTTGGAATAAATACTAAGTATCAGTTCTATGGCAGAAGAGTAGTAAGGGCTAGGCAACTCGGGTTAAGTGACTTCCCCAGGGTCATCCAGCTAGGAAGTATCTGAAGCCACATTTGAACCCAGGACCTCCTGTCTCCATGCCTGCTGCCCCATAAAATTCTTTTCTGCTTGAGGTCTGCAGGCAAACATGATGCATATTATATAGTGGATTACTATATAGGTCCCGGGTAGACTAGGTGACCTCAGTGATGCTTTCCACTCCTGAAATCTTATGCTTCTTATTCTGATATCCTCATCAAACTAATATGTTTCTTATTGTGAACCTCCTCCAGAGCAGAGTATTTAGATATATTCTTCTCCTGATAGAGTAGTGATAAAGACTTCAAATACCTGGATACCAACTGGAGCTCTCTTTCCACCAAGTGCCAAACAATATAGAAATTCAGAGTTTGGTTTAAAAAAATCGATGTGAACATATATAAAGATGCCCAGAATAAATATTAGCAACATTAAGTACCTAAATAAAAGGTAGGTAGGGATAACTCAATGCAGAGGGACAGGGAATTTGTAAGAACTTCTTAAAGACTTCATATAGGAAAAGAAGTTATTAAGCTGAAGTCTACAGAATTTCCTCCAAAGGATCCATAGATATGTCCATGGTTTCGGTTGGAGAAAAGAAATTTCAGCTTTATTTTCACTACCCTCTAAATTAAATTTAGCATTTCTCTCCATTATAAATATAATAAACACACACACATCCATGTCACAAGGACAGAATGGGATAGCAGTTTGACTGAGAAGGAGCAGAAGAGTTGGTGACCTGAGCACAAGTCAGCAAAGTGATGGGGCAGAGAAAAACGGAAATGTAATTTTGGATTCTTTTAAGAGAAACACAGCTTCCAGAAAAGGGGAGGTAGTCCCACTGTGTACAACAGTATCACAGTAGGTTCATTTTGGGGTGCGACAGTTTAAGCAGGACATTGACAAGCTAGAAGGGGTTCAGAGGAGGGCAACAAGGATGACAAAGAACCTTGAGTCCATGTCACAGGAGGAAACTGAAGCTCCCAGGGGTGTTTAGCCTGGAGAAGTAACTACACAGGGAGGGGCAATATGACATCTCTTTTCAAGTGTGGGAAGAGTGTCACATGGAAGATAAATTAGACTTGTTCTCTTTCCAGTGAGAAAAACCACAGGCATTGGATTAGAAACTGCGAAGAGGTGAAATTGGGCTGGATGTCAGAGAAAACTGGGTAGCAATTAGATCTGCCCAAGAGTAGGATGGGATGTAACAGGAGGTGGTGAGATTCCCCTCATTGCAAGTCTTCAGTCAAGAGGCTAAATAATTACTTGTTGGGTACTGTAGATTCCACTGAGGATTCCTAGGGTCAGACTGAATAACCAGAGGCAGAGAAGTAGCCCAGTTGATAGAATCTATAGAGTACAGAAGACCTGAGTTCAAATCTTATCTCAAACACTAGAAAGTTGACACTAGGCAAATCATTTAACCTCATTTAACCCTCAGTTAACTTATGTGTAAAATGGGAATAATAATAGCACCCATCTCACAGCATCACTGGCACAATGAAATGGGCTAATATTTGCAAACCATCAATCACTATATAAATGTTTGCTACGATTTTTAGCATGTCCAATGAGGCCCCCTTCTAACTCTAAAATTCTCTGATTATTTTATGATGCTAATTATATTTAAATCTGCAGCCAGAATTATTTGTCTATAGGAAATCTAGGTGACATGGTGGATAGAGTGCCTTGCCTGAAGTTAGAAGGACCTGGATACAAATCTAGTCTGAGACACTTCCTAGTTATGTAACCTCAGGCAAGCCATTTAACTCCTTTTGCCTATTTAAATATGTCTTGGTTTTTATTTAACGGAATAAGCTCCTTTCAGTAATGGGCTATATCTCAATTCATCTGTTTTATATATGTGTATTACAATGTCCATGTAAATATATGCCCTATGTTTGTGCCTTTTTAATTAGTCTCAATAAACAAAATATAGAGAAAAATATATATGCATATATGTGCATAATATAAACAAATTATATATAAAACAAATGAATTAATACATAAAGTACAATTAATATACAACACAGGAGTAAAGAGGCGGCACAGTGGCTAGCACACTGGACCTGTAGTCAAGAAGATCTGAGTCCAAATCCAGCCTCAAACACTTTATGGTTGTGTGACCCTGAGTAAATCACTCAACCCAGTTTGCCTCAGTTTCTTCACTAATTAAATGAGCAAGAGAAGGAAATGGCAAACTACTTCAGTAACTTTGCCAAAGAAAACCCCAAACGAGGTCACAAAAAGTTGGACACAACTGAAATTGACTAAACAGCATTGATTTATACACACACATATACATATATATGTGTGTATGTGCATAGATATAGATATAGCCCAATGGTCTAACCCAGTATCTTGTCTGTTATAGGTACTCAATAAATATTTGCTAAATTAACTTAAATTACTTTCTAAATAATTTGCTAAATTACATTTTCAACCTCAGTACTGAGGTTAGATATAATTTAGATATAATTAGATATAATTTTATATTGCATCTAAATTAGTTTAAGCTTGTTAACTTGAGCTTATGAGATTTCTAGTATCCCAACTAAACTAGACTACCCTCTCTTTTCAGACATCTGCCCCTGTTACTTTCATAATCCAACTTTCCACTGTTGTTGGAAATTAAAAGGATCGGCTGGGGGAAGAGTTTGTGTGTAGGGTCCCTTTGCATGACCACCTCATCCCAAAGCTCAGCCTTTATTTCTCTACATTTCCAGTAAGAGCACAGGGAGGTACACATAACACATTCTCTTTCTCTAACACTCTGCAGATATTTTGTGAGCAGATTGCAGATTTCCAACCAAAAATGAATAAAGAGCTATTCAGAGTTATATGACAAATTCCAAATACTGCACACCTGTAAATCCTGAATATCAAGAAGAATATAGACAATAATCTTGAAAAATAACACTTTGTGGAACCAGTAAGAGATGGTGCCACCAACAGCAATTCAGAGATCAGAGTTCAGTTTATGCATAAGGAAGTGGTTCTATATTTCTCTGCAGGTGAGGACACCCTGTTAAGTGTATTCAGTTACACTGTCACTCATTAACCTGGATTATTCTCTGCAAAGAAACGATCAAAGACTGTCAAGTTCAGATCACTGAGAAATTCACGCCAGTGAATTCATCTCCAAAGGAAAAGAAAGAATTCAGTAAAGCTATTACAAGAATAAAAGGAATACTATTTCTCTAAAAAGGGGGGAGAGGGGAAGAGAGGTGGGAAATGACAAGGAGACAGTGAAGGAAGGAAATACTATCCTTTTTTCGGGTATTTTAATGTTTAAAAAAAACTTTTCATTTTTCCAAAACATACCTATTTTATTGAATGCTTCTTGAAGTTCTTCCAATTCTTCCCGAGAAATGGTAGTTGTATTATTTTCCATCTTTGGACAACAGAAGTTGTTGCTTTCTATGCTTTAGATCTAGAATAAGCAAAGTTATTAAAAGAAAATTAGGTCCTTTGGAAATATTTATCTAAATATTTTAAGCACAGGGAAAAGGACATTTAAAAATGTATATAAAGGATTGTCCTAAGACACAATATATATAAATTAGTCCTTTAGTACACTATATCATCCTAATATGGTCCACTAAAATAATAACTAATAATTTATAGTATTTCTCATACTTTGTGCTTTTTTATAGCAATAACATTTCTCAATAGAGTGCATAGTTTTGATTTTAGAGTTTTGATTTTTCTAGTGAACATGGATTTTAAAATATATTTTTATATTTTTCCAATTACATATAAAAATAATTTTTAACATTTGTTTAAAATTTTTTTTGAGTTCCAAATTCTCTCCCTTTCTCCCCTCCTTTCCCAATTGAGAAGGCAATCAATTTGATATACATGTTCTGTCATATAAAACATACTTCCAAATTGGTCATGTTGTGAAAGAAACACAAAAAAGAAGGGGAAAATGTTTTAATTATGCTAAAATCTACATTCAGATTTCAACAGTTCTTTCTCTGGAGGTAGAGAACATTTTTCCTAAGTCCTTCAGAATTCTCTTAAACCACTGTATTGCTGAAAATAGCTAAAGTCATTCACAGTTGCTCTTTAGACAAAATTAGTATTATTATACACAGTGTTCTTCTGATTCTATTCACCTCACTTTGCATCAGTTTATATAACTTTCCAGGTTTTTCTGAAACCATCCTGCTTATCATTTCTCATAGCAAAATGATATTCTATTACAATTATATGCTACAACTTGTTCAATTAATTCCCAACTGATGGGTATCCCCTCAATTTCCAATTCTTTGCCACCACAAAAAGAGCTACTACAAATATTTTTGTACATACAGGTCCTTTTCCTTTTTTAAAAAAAAATCTCGGGACTTCCGGTTAAGATGGCGGCTTAGAGAAAGCTGAAGTTCAGATCTCCGGAAAACCCTTCCCGACCGATCTCAAACTAGAAGCTCCTAAGGCGCCGAAATTCAAAACGATCAACAGCACAGACCCTGGGAACCCTCCTCCTGGACCCGGACCCGGTTCAAAAGGTACGGCTCCCCTTAAAAGCCAGAACCCGAGATCCCTCGGACCTCAGGGGTAGGAGCGCAGAGTCCAAGGCTCCCGGAAGCGGCAGCCGCGCAGGGCTCAGAGAGCAGGGTCTGAGGAACAACAACCCTCAGGGTCTTCTACCCAAGTCCCAGTCCGGGTGAAAGTTACTGCCTGGGGCTTCCGCTGCAGAGAGCCCGTTGGTCCGGGTGAAAGTTACTGCCTGGGGCCTCCGCTGCAAAGAGCTGGTCAAAACAACAGCAACCCTCAGGGCGGGCAAGACAGCCTCACGGGCTGGATCCTGCTATCCAAGTCTCAGTGAAAGTCTGTGCTCTCGGAGCTTGGGGAAGCGGCAGCCCATCCCCCCGCAGGCCTACGAAACAGCCTCACGGCCAGCGATTCTGAAGGCAACTTCCGGAAATCGAGCCAGGGGGAGAGTGTGGCCTCGTGGTCCGATCCTTCCATTCCAGTTCCAGTGAGGCATATTCAGTTTAACCCAGGGAAAGCTCATAGAACTATCTGCCCAGGACTAAAGCCCCTGAACACCAGAAAGAGACAAGAAAAACTAATCCTCCACATTCAGAAATGGCAAACTCCACAGAACCACAGAAGCCCCAAAATACCAAGAAAAATAAGAAGAAAGGGGCGACTTTGGACACATTCTATGGAGCCAAAATACAAAATACAGAGCAGACAGAAGATAATATAAAAGAAAATGCTCCAAAACCTTCCAAAGGAAATGGAAACTCTCCACAAACCTATGAAGAATTTGAATCAGAAATGACCAAAAAGATGGAAGCCTTCTGGGAGGAAAAGTTGGAAATAATGCAAAAGAAATTCACGCATCTACAAAACCAGTTTGACCAAACTGTAAAAGAAAACCAGGCTTTAAAGGCCAGAATCAGGCAGCTGGAAGACAATGATCGTGTAAAAGAGCAAGAATCAATAAAGCAAAGCCAAAATACCAAGAAATTAGAAGAGAACATAAAATATCTCACCGACAAGGTGATAGATCTGGAAAATAGGGGGAGAAGGGATAATTTAAGAATAATTGGACTCCCAGATAAGCCAGAAATAAACACCAAACTGGACATGGTGATACAAGATATAATCAAAGAAAATTGCCCAGAGATTCTAGAACAAGGGGGCAATACAGCCACTGACAGAGCTCACAGAACACCTTCTACACTAAACCCCCAAAAGACAACTCCCAGGAATGTAATTGCCAAATTCCAAAGCTATCAAACAAAAGAAAAAATCCTACAGGAAGCCAGAAAAAGACAATTTAGATATAAAGGAATGCCAATCAGGGTCACCCAAGACCTTGCAAGTTCTACTCTGAATGATCGTAAGGCATGGAACATGATCTTCAGAAAGGCCAGAGAGCTGGGTCTCCAACCAAGAATCAGCTACCCAGCAAAACTGACTATATACTTCCAAGGGAAAGTATGGGCATTCAACAAAATAGAAGACTTCCAACTTTTTGCAAAGAAAAGACCAGAGCTCTGTGGAAAGTTTGATACCGAAAATCAAAGAGCAAGGAATACCTGAAAAGGTAAATATTAAGGAAAGGGGAAAAATGTTATCTTCTTTTACTCAAACTCTCTTCTATAAGGACTACATTTATATCAACCTATGTATACTAATATGTGGGGAAAATGTAATGTATAAATAGGGGGTAAAGAAAGACCAAATAGAATAATGGTTCTCACACAAAGATTCACAGGGGAAGGGGAGGGGAAGAAAACTCCTATAAGAAGGAGAGGAAGAGAGGGGGGGGGTTTACTTAAACCTCAATCTCAGGGAAATCAACTCTGAGAGGGAAAAACATCCAGATCCATTGGGATCTTGAATTCTATCTTACCCAACAAGGGTAAGGAGAAGGGAAAACCAAGGGGGGGAGGGGGAGAGGGAGAACAAAAAGGGAGGGAAAGAGAGGGGGGAGGGGGAGGGAACAAAAAGGGAGGGACTAAAAAGGGAAACATCAAGGGAGGGGACAAGGGGGACTGATTCAAAGTAAATCACTGGACTAAAAGGTAGAGCCGAAGAAGAAAAGGTTAGAATTAGGGAAGGCAATCAAAATGCCAGGGAGTCCACAAATGACAATCATAACTTTGAACGTGAATGGGATGAACTCACCCATAAAACGTAGACGAATAGCAGAATGGATTAGAATCCAAAACCCTACCATATGTTGTCTTCAAGAAACACACATGAGGCGGGTTGACACCCACAAGGTCAGAATTAAAGGATGGAGTAAGACCTTCTGGGCCTCAACTGATAGAAAGAAGGCAGGAGTGGTAATCATGATATCTGATAAAGCCAATGCAAAAATAGACCTGATCAAAAGGGATAGGGAAGGTAATTATATTTTGTTAAAAGGGACTCTAGACAATGAGGAAATATCATTAATCAACATGTATGCACCAAATAATATAGCACCCAAATTTCTAATGGAGAAACTAGGAGAATTGAAGGAAGAAATAGACAATAAAACCATACTAGTGGGAGACTTAAACCAACCATTATCAAATTTAGATAAATCAAATCAAAAAATAAATAAGAAAGAGGTAAAAGAAGTGAATGAAATCTTAGAAAAATTAGAATTAATAGACATATGGAGAAAAATAAATAGGGATAAAAAGGAATACACCTTCTTCTCAGCACCACATGGCACATTCACAAAAATTGACCATACATTAGGTCACAGAAACATAGCACACAAATGCAAAAAAGCAGAAATAATGAATGCAGCCTTCTCAGATCACAAGGCAATAAAAATAATGATTAGTAATGGTACATGGAAAACCAAATCTAAAACCAATTGGAAATTAAACAATATGATACTCCAAAACCGTTTAGCTAAAGAAGAAATCATAGAAACAATTAATAATTTCATCAAGGAAAATGACAATGGCGAAACATCCTTTCAAACCTTTTGGGATGCAGCCAAAGCGGTAATCAGAGGCAAATTCATATCCCTGAAAGCTCATATTAACAAACAAGGGAGAGCAGAGATCAATCAATTGGAAATGCAATTGAAAAAACTCGAAAGCGATCAAATTAAAAACCCCCAGCAGAAAACCAAATTAGAAATCCTAAAAATTAAGGGAGAAATTAATAAAATCGAAAGTGATAGAACTATTGATTTAATAAATAAGACAAGAAGCTGGTACTTTGAAAAAACAAACAAAATAGACAAAGTACTGGTCAATCTAATTAAAAAAAGGAAGGAAGAAAAGCAAATTCACAGCATTAAAGATGAAAAGGGGGACAGCACCTCCAATGAGGAGGAAATTAAGGCAATCATTAGAAATTACTTTGCCCAATTATATGGCAATAAATACACCAATTTAGGAGAAATGGATGAATATATACAAAAATACAAACTGCCTAGACTAACAGAAGAGGAAATAGAATTCTTAAATAATCCCATATCAGAAATTGAAATCCATCAAGCCATCAAAGAACTTCCTAAGAAAAAATCCCCAGGGCCTGATGGATTCACCTCTGAATTCTATCAAACATTCAGAGAACAGTTGACCCCAATACTATACAAACTATTTGACATAATAAGCAAAGAGGGAGTTCTACCAAACTCCTTTTACGACACAAACATGGTACTGATTCCAAAACCAGGCAGGTCAAAAACAGAGAAAGAAAACTATAGACCAATCTCCCTAATGAATATAGATGCAAAAATTTTAAATAGGATACTAGCAAAAAGACTCCAGCAAGTGATCAGAAGGATCATTCACCATGATCAAGTAGGATTCATACCAGGGATGCAGGGCTGGTTCAACATTAGGAAAACCATCCACATAATTGACCACATCAACAAGCAAACTAGCAAGAACCACATGATTATCTCAATAGATGCAGAAAAAGCCTTTGATAAAATACAACACCCATTCCTATTAAAAACACTAGAAAGCATAGGAATAGAAGGGTCATTCCTAAAAATAATAAACAGTATATATCTAAAACCAACAGCTAATATCATCTGCAATGGGGATAAACTAGATGCATTCCCAATAAGATCAGGAGTGAAACAAGGATGCCCATTATCACCTCTACTATTCGACATTGTACTAGAAACACTAGCAGTAGCAATTAGAGAAGATAAAGAAATTGAAGGTATCAGAATAGGCAAGGAGGAGACCAAGTTATCACTCTTTGCGGATGACATGATGGTCTACTTAAAGAATCCTAGAGATTCAACCAAAAAGCTAATTGAAATAATCAACAACTTTAGCAAAGTTGCAGGATACAAAATAAACCCACATAAATCATCAGCTTTTCTATATATCTCCAACACAGCTCAGCAGCAAGAACTAGAAAGAGAAATCCCATTCAAAATCACCTTAGACAAAATAAAATACCTAGGAATCTATCTCCCAAGACAAACACAGGAACTATATGAACACAACTACAAAACACTCGCCACACAACTAAAACTAGACTTGAACAATTGGAAAAACATTAACTGCTCATGGATAGGACGAGCCAATATAATAAAAATGACCATCCTACCCAAACTTATTTATCTATTTAGTGCCATACCCATTGAACTACCAAAATACTTCTTCACTGATTTAGAAAAAACCATAACAAAGTTCATTTGGAAGAACAAAAGATCAAGGATATCCAGGGAATTAATGAAAAAAAACACATATGATGGGGGCCTTGCAGTCCCTGACCTAAAACTATACTACAAAGCAGCAGTCATCAAAACAATTTGGTACTGGCTAAGAAACAGAAAGGAAGATCAGTGGAATAGACTGGGGGAAAACGACCTCAGCAAGACAGTATACGATAAACCCAAAGATCCCAGCTTTTGGGACAAAAATCCACTATTCGATAAAAACTGCTGGGAAAATTGGAAGACAGTGTGGGAGAGACTAGGAATAGATCAACACCTCACACCCTACACCAAGATAAATTCAAAATGGGTGAGTGACTTAAACATAAAGAAGGAAACCATAAGTAAATTGGGTAAACACAGAATAGTATACATGTCAGACCTTTGGGAGGGGAAAGGCTTTAAAACCAAGCAAGATATAGAAAGAATCACAAAATGTAAAATAAATAATTTTGACTACATCAAACTAAAAAGCTTTTGTACAAACAAAACCAATATAACTAAAATCAGAAGGGAAACAACAAATTGGGAAAAAATCTTCATAGAAACCTCTGACAAAGGTTTAATTACTCATATTTATAATGAGCTAAATCAATTGTACAAAAAATCAAGCCATTCTCCAATTGATAAATGGGCAAGGGAAATGGATAGGCAGTTCTCAGATAAAGAAATCAAAACTATTAACAAGCACATGAAGAAGTGTTCTACATCTCTTATAATCAGAGAGATGCAAATCAAAACAACTCTGAGGTATCACCTCACACCTAGCAGATTGGCTAACATAACAGCAAAGGAAAGTAATGAATGCTGGAGGGGATGTGGCAAAGTAGGGACATTAATTCATTGCTGGTGGAGTTGTGAACTGATCCAACCATTTTGGAGGGCAATTTGTAACTATGCCCAAAGGGCGACAAAAGAATATCTACCCTTTGACCCAGCCATAGCACTGCTGGGTCTGTACCCCAAAGAGATAATGGACACAAAGACTTGTACAAAAATATTCATAGCTGTGCTCTTTGTGGTGGCCCAAAACTGGAAAACGAGGGGATGCCCATCAATTGGGGAATGGCTGAACAAACTGTGGTATATGTTGGTGATGGAATACTATTGTGCTCAAAGGAATAATAAAGTGGAGAAGTTCCATGGAGACTGGAACAACCTCCAGGAAGTGATGCAGAGCGAGAGGAGCAGAACCAGGAGAACATTGTACACAGAGACTAATACACTGTGGTATAATCGAACGTAATGGACTTCTCCATTAGGGGCGGTGTAATGTCCCTGAACAACTTTCAGGGATCCAGGAGAAAAAAAACACCATTCATAAGCAAAGGATAAACTATGGGAGTGGAAACACCGAGAAAAAGCAACTGCCTGAATACAGAGGTTGAGGGGACATGACAGAGGATAGACTTTAAATGAACACTCTAATGCAAATACTATCAACAAAGCAATGGGTTCAAATCAAGAAAACATCTAATGCCCAGTGGACTTACGCGTCGGCTATGGGGGGTGGGGGGGAGGAAAAGAAAATGATCTATGTCTTTAACGAATAATGCTTGGAAATGATCAAATAAAATATATTTAAAAAAAAAATCTCTCTGGGACACAGATCTAATAGTGGTATTGCTTAATCACAGTTTTATAGCCTTTTGGGTATAGTTCCAAATTGTTTTACAGAATGGCTGGATAAGTTCACAACTACCAATAGGGCATTGGAATTCCAATTTTCCCATATCCCTTCCAACATTTGTCACTTTCCTTTTCAGTCATATTAGTCAATCTGATAGGTATGAGGTAGTACCTCAGGATTGTTTGCCTTTCTCTAATAGATATCATTTAGAGCAGTTTTTCAGATGACTATAGAAAGCTTTGATTTCTTCATCTGGAAACTGGCTGTTCATATCCTTTGACCATTTATCAATTGGGATATGACCCGTAGTCTTATAAGTTTGACCCAGTTCTCCTAAGTTCTTCCTCTTGTCATAGATCTGACAAGTTATCTATTCCATGCTCCCCTAATTTGCTTATAGTATCATCTTTTATGGCCAAATCATTGTGCCCATTTTGACCTTATCTTGATATATAAATATGCATTTTTAAATTTCAGGAAATTAAAGTGTAGCATTTATAAATCTAACAGATGTTAAGGTGAGAAAGTAAAATTTAAAATATTTTAAATTGAGATTGAAAATGAGATTAATTAATTAATAAAAAAAGAAATTTAAAATGAGAATATCCAAACATTAGGAAGCCAAAAGATATGTTAGCTCTATATCACTTCATAGCACATTAGATTCTGTATTGTTTTCATATTGATATTTTCAAAATATTATCATATTCTAATGATCTTCAGTAGTTTTTTAGTTCATTAATGATCTCCATCATTTTTCTCCAATTGCCTTTGATTCAGTACTTCTCTTGTCTTTACTGTAATTTTCTAGTATAACTTATCTGATTCAATGACAGCAACCAGGATGATAACAGAGAAAAGATGTCTGAGTAGGTAGAAGCAACACATTATATGAGAATAATAAACTGCCCAGACATTTTAGGGACCTTCCATCTACTGTATTTTATCTCTTGTAGTTCCATAGTTACTTGCATGCTGTCTTCCCCACCAGACTGTGAGGTCCTTGAGTGCAAGAGACTATTTTTCACTTTCTTCCTACCCCTAATGGTTAGCAAACACCTAACACATAAGTAGATGTTTAATAAATGCCTGCAAATAAATTATATGCAATTATTCACATAACCTTTCCCAGCACTTAACACATTGCCTGGCATACAGTAGGTGCTTAATAAATGTTTATTGGTTTATTTTTCCTATTATATACCTCAAAAAAAAGAGGAAAACTGAAATTAAGTGAAAAGACTGCTTGAGAGAAATCCAACTCTTGCCCCTAATTCTTCAGTGAAGCATATCCCAGTTTCAATTTATTAGTCAATGAAATTTAGAAAAGAACATCTTGTAAAACTTGAGAGGTCATTGATTTTCCTCTCAAATACATACTGGAGCATGTTTTTTATTAATTGCACATAAATTTCTCTCGGTTCTGAAATAATGTAGTCCATTGGTTATGTCTATTTTTTTATTTAATTTTTTTCAATTACATGTAGCAACAATTCTTCGCAACTGTTATCTGATATTTTGTGATCCAGTCTGTCCCTCCTTTTTCTCTCTACCTCTTCTCCAAGAAGGTAAACAGTCTGATATAGGTTATACCAGTGCTGTCATGCAATACATATTTCCATATTCCTCATGCTGTGAAAGAAGACGTAGCACATTTACAAGAAAAAACTCATAATGCAAATAAAGTGAAAAGTAGTATATTTTAATCTACATTCAAACTCCAGCAGTTCTTTCTTTGGCTGTGGATGTCATTTTTCATCATAAGTCTCTTGGAGTTATCTTGAAACTTCACTTTGCTGATAATAGTTTAGTATCTCACAGTTGATTATCAAACAACATTTTGTTATTGTACAGTCTTCTCTTGGTTCTGCTCACATTACTTTGCATCAGTTCATAGAAGTCTTTCCAGGTTTTTCTGAGTTGCATCTATTGATTGCTTAAGTTAACACTTTAACTCAAATACTATCTCAGAAATAATCATAAGTGCTTCAGATCACCAGAATGGGAAGGGATGTGGGGAAGGAACTGAGGAATGGAGAGGTAAATGGAGCTTTCTTTGGTTCACAGATACATTATTTTGTTTTAGTAGGGGTGGGTAGGGTGCCTCTTTCCTCTGTATAGAATCACCATTACATTTAGTAGGTCTTTCCATATTTGAAACTAGCATAGCGATGTTACTCCTGCACTGTAAATAGTTAGCACTAACCTTTTGGACTTTTCCTGAGTCTTGAAAATGCTAATTCTGTTCCTGTTGGCTTCGAATCTCTGTTGCTTTGGCCTTCCTGAATATACTGACTACCTTCAAAATAGTTCTGATTGTTCGGAATTTCTTCACAAGTTTTAAAAATAACTGTTCAACTTTAGTGTGTACACACCACAGAAAGGCTATAAATGAACTGCCCTTCTCTCGTCCTTGCATTTTAAATCAACCTGGGACCTTTATTCTTCCCTCATCGCTATATGCCAGATTTAAGTGGATGCCATTTGTTACTGCCTAAAATAGCTTTAGCTTGCCCATAATCTTGGAAAAACAGCAGACAAGCTGATTAAGTAAGTGATTCACAGAGGAAATGCCATGCTTCTTATTGAGAGACCCTTTTCTATGCTCAGAGTAGTTAACATATGGAAAGCATGGCCTTTTGGGGGGAAAAATGCATTTAGGAGGCTTGAAAACACCCAAATCCTTGTGACTTGGTAGATGGGATCTTATGAGGAATACTGATAAAATGCATCCATGTGAGATCCTTCTTGTCACTATATATACTCACCAATGGCTGTAATTTGGGTTATTTTGTTTATATCACAACCCTATATTCAAACACAACCTCATAATTAATCCAGAGCACTGAAGGGAATAGAATGGGCAGCTGGAGTAAATGGAGCCCACCTTGGTCCATGGATATAATTTATTATAATATCAGTAATATTTTGTCATTGAAATTAGATATTATTTAAATAATGTAACAAATATTCGCAATCATATTAATATCAGTCAAAATTTTTCATAAAAATCTCTATAGACACTAACACGGCAAAATATCTGGAAAACCATTGAATGATTTGTGGTATTCTTCACTAGATTCTGGAAAATAATGCTGGTAATTGTTTAAAAGTTAGTTGCAGGGGGCAGCTGGGTAGCTCAGTGGATTGAGAGCCAGTCCTAGAGATGGGAGGTCCCTGGTTCAAATCTGGCCTCAGACACTTCCTAGCTGTGTGACCCTGGGCAGGTCACTTGACCCCCATTGCCTAGCCCTTACCACTCTTCTGCCTTGGAGCCAATATACAGTATTGACTCCAAGACGGAAAGTAAGGGTTTAAAAAAAAAAAAAGTTAGTTCCAAGGCAGATAAGCAGTAAGAGCTGAGCAACTGGGGCTAAGGGACTTCCCCAGGTCACCTAGCTAGGAAGTATCTGAGGTCAAATATGAACCCAGGACCTCCAGCTCTCTTTCCACTGTGCCACCTATCTGACCCAACACCAGTAATTTTTCAAATAACTCAATATACCTATGTAGATATTGCCACACTTCTCTGAGTTTTTATAAAATACAATAACATGAAGGCAACCGAAACAGTGAGTATATGAGGTTAATTACTATTGCTTTGTACAGATCTTAAATTTTTTGCTAGGCATGTATGTGTGGAAAAGTAGCCAAGTAGAAGATCAGCTGTAACTGTAACTGGGTGTAGCCTAAATTTAAAATGCCTGCTCTCCTCCTAATTTATCCTCAGCCCAAGTACTATAATCTATGAGTTGGTTGCCAGATGCATTTAAAAGAGGGATACAACTGTTCCTCTTAAGGAACTACAAAACTGTCTACATGAGCTTCATGGAGAGAAGACAAGCATGTAATAAAGTGGTATGTCAAGTTTCAGGAAGAAAGGGAGAGCCCTATTGATGCTCCACAAAGCAGATGCAAACTATGCAAACTACGTACTCTGAATTTGACTAGGCTGACATTCAAAATCTCCCCCTGGACCACTAGAGGCAGAGCCCATGATGAGCTCAGATCAGATGGGAAAGTGTGCAGAAAAGCGCCATAGGCACTGTTTGTGTGCTGACATAATTCATTTCCCTACCAAAAGAAAATGGTTTCTTCAAAATAAACTGGTTGATTTATTTTCAAAACATATCTCAGTTAGAGGAATTAATCAAAGATTTATTGGATATCTATAAGACAAAAGGCTCTCTGCTAGTGTTTGAGGCAATTTGGGATATAGTAGAATTAGTCAGTCAGTTAAGTGTTTTTATGAGCCAGCTGAAAGCCACGCACTGTGCTGAGCAGTGAAAACGAAGAAATGTTTTAAAATAAAATAAAATAAAAAACAGACTCTGCCCTCAAGGAGCCAATAGTCCAATGAAGGAGACAAACGAGTATATTCACAAACTATGTACAGGTTAAATTGGAGATAATCAGCAATAGGAAGACACCAAAATTTAGGGAGATTGGGAAAGGCTTACTGTAGAAGATGGGATGTTTGCCACTATAAAGATACCCAAGCACCTAAACAGCTGTATCCCCAAGAAAAAGAACCCAGGAGTCAACTGAAATGTGAGGAATATCAAGACAACCTACTACAAAGACCTGCAGATACAAAGTAGAAAGAATTGTTGTCCAGTGGTCACACCATGGACTAATGACTCCTCCCCAGCCATTCTGACTACCTGAGGTAATATCACTTTTACACACATTGATTTTTTTCTCTAATTTCTATCAAGTTTGACTTTGATGTCCTGTTTGCCTGCTGTCACTGATTTCATTGTAGCAAATGTTTTTATTTTGGTTTAACACTAAAAGGACCAAGAAACTCAACTGATGCAAAAAATTTATTTGAATTCTACTTTGCAATAAAAATTTTTATCTCATCTCTATTTTTTATGCCTTTAGGGATAAAAAAAAATCCACTGCATTAACTGATGTGGCTTGGACCTTTAAGGTTTGTTTTTTTTTTTTTTATTTCTTACTAAAACAGAAATATTGTGGAAGGATCAAATGTGACAGACTCTCAGCTACTCTCAGCATTACAATGATTCAGGGCAGTTCTGAGGGACTTACAAAAAAGAATGCTATCCACCTCCAGGGAATGAACTGTTAGAGTCAGAATACAGATGAAAATATACACTTTTCCATTTGTTTATTTGGGTTTATGTTTTGGGGTTTTAGTTTTACAAGATTATTCACTTATAAAAATGAACTATATGAAAATATATTTTGGATGATGATACATGTCAAATCACTTGCCAGCACTGGAAGGGGGGAGAGAAGAATGGAGGGAGACAATTTGGACTGTATAACTTTGGAAAACTTATAAGAAAATTTATTACACATAATTGGTAAAAATAAATAAATGAATAAAATTTTAAAATCTTTTACCTTCTATCTTAGGATTGATACTAAATATGGGTTCTAAGGCAGAAGAATAGTAGGGCTAAGCAACTGGGCTTAAGTGATTTTCCCAGGGTTACATAGGTAAAAAATGTCTGAGGTCACATTTGAACACAGAACCTCCTGTCTCCAGCCTTTATTTTCTAGCCATTGAGTCACCTCATTGCCCTAACTTTAAGATAATCTTCAATTTTCATCCTTCTAGCATTGAGCTCCAATTTAGCAAATAAAAGTCTCTTCTCTTCTCAATAATTCTGATCCTCAGAACAGATTTCCTAACATAGCAAAACAAACATCTAAAGGCTTTATCAGGCCCTCACTATAAATGAATCTGCCAGTCTAGATAAAATAAGACCTGATCATTCTGTCTCCACCTCAAATTTCTAATTTCCTTGACTTTTTAAAAAAGTATTAACAAAATCATCACTGCAGAGCTTTAGGATGGGTAAGCTACAATCAGCATTTTTTTTAAAATCAGAATTAGAGAGATGTGACTCCCAACACGAATCTACATTTGGCATATGGCTGAACAGGTCACAAGGTCTTTTTTCTTCACATTAAAGTGGAAAGGTACAAGAATTTATGAAGTACTTACTATGTGCCAGACAATGTGCAAATAACATCTCATTACATCTAACATTAAAGTTCTAAAGTCATGTTAAATTTTGTGCTATGAAGTGTGGAGAAGAATTTTTACCCCCGGTAAAAATTATAAAGTAAGCAAAACGTGTTGCTGTCATCTATGTCCTGATGACCTGTCCTTTTCTGCATTCCTCTGTATATCCTCTGCAGGATCCCCATGGCTCCATCCATTTCCCAAGCCCCCAAAATGGCACCCCTCTAAGACCTGTCTTTCCCTTGAAGTATTCCATGTTCTAAAATTATCCCTTCTAGCCAAGGTCATCAGAAAATCAATCGGCAAACAATTATTTAATACCTACTGCATCCTAGGAATATCAATACAAAACTGAAACAATCCCATAGTTAACAAGTAAGGCAAGAATTATTTGTGCTAAAATACAAAGGACTGATCAACCAGTTGGCAGCTAAGTGGCACAGAGGATAGAAATTCAGGCCTTGAGACCTGGATACTCAGGTCCTGGGCTCCAATCTGGTCACAGCACTTCCTAACTATGTGACTGTGGGCAAGTCACTTAACCTAAATTGCCTAGCTCTTGTTGGTCTTCTGCTTTGGAACCGATACATGAGGGGGGGAGGGGGGGAGGTGTGTGTGTGTGTGTGTGGGTGTGGGTGTCTGTGTCTGTGTGTGTGTGTGTGTGTGTGTGTGAGAGAGAGAGAGAGAGAGAGAGAGAGAGAGAGAGAGAGAGAGAGAGAGAGAGAGAGAGAGGGAGAGGGAGAGGGAGAGGGAGAGGGAGAGGGAGAGGAAAGAAGGAAGGAAGGAAGGAAGGAAGGAAGGAAGGAAGGAAGGAAGGAAGGAAGGAAGGAAGGAAGGAAGGAAGGAAGGAAGGAAGGAAGGAAGGAAGGAAGGAAGGAAGGAAGGAAGGAAGGAAGGAAGGAAGGAAGGGAGGAAAGAAGGGAGGAAGGAAGGAAGGGAGGAAGGAAGGAAGGGAGGAAGGAAGGGAGGAAGGAAGGAAGGAAGGAAGGAAGGAAGGAAGGAAGGAAGGAAGGAAGGAAGGAAGGAAGGAAGGAAGGAAGGAAGGAAGGAAGGAAGGAAGGGAGGAAGGAAGGGAGGAAGGAAGGGAGGAAGGAAGGGAGGAAGGAAGGGAGGAAGGAAGGAAGGAAGGAAGGAAGGAAGGAAGGAAGGAAGGAAGGAAGGAAGGAAGGAAGGAAGGAAGGAAGGAAGGAAGGAAGGAAGGAAGGAAGGAAGGAAGGAAGGAAAGAAGGAAGGAAGGAAGGAAGGAAGGAAGGAAGGAAGGAAGGAAGGAAGGAAGGAAGGAAGGAAGGAAGGGTGGGTCAGTGAATTTTTTTAATTCAACAATTTAAAATGCATTAGGTAACTATTAACTCTCCATTAAATCCTTTTGTAAACAAAGACCACTTCTGTAAAATGAATAATTATCTACTAATTTGTTTTAGAAATCCTGGTATTCTTAGAAGTTCATTCAGCAGGCCACTCAAGAGATCAGTTCTTTCCTTTAGATAAAATAATATTGTACAATCCTAAAATTATTTCCTTGATGTTTAAAATAAGTTATTTTTGCCCTGACTGATTGAATTTTCTTTTCCAATACAAATTTGAAGATCTTTTTAAAAATTTACCTTTAAGATTATTCTTTCCTCCAAAGCAAATCAAACTTTGTACTAACAAAAGAGTCAAGATATCGCAGTTCATTTTTATCCTTTTTTGTAAAGTCCGTTATTATTCATTCTTTAAATGTACAGATTTGAGGGGAACCCACTATAATATATGGTAGAGGGTTCCCTCTCCAGTCAGCTTTTCTGCTGTAGCTGTGTGGTACAGTGGATGAGATACTGGAATTGAAGACAGAAAGACTGTTCAAATTCTCAGACACTTGACTGTATGAACCTAGGTAAGTCAATGTACAGAGGAGTAAACAGGCTGGGAGAGTTACCTGACTTGTCCAAGGACACACAGCTGGTGCCAGAGGCACGATTCAAACTATGATCTTTCCAGCTCCAAGTACAGCCTCTTCTCCTGTGTACCACCTAGCTGCCTCTGACATCTATAGCAATTACATCACAAAACTATCCAAAAATTTATCTGGTAAAGGTCTCATTTCTCAAATATATAAAGAATTAAGTCAAATTTATTGTAATCCAAATCATTCCCCAATTGATAAATGGCCAAAGGGTATGAATAGGCAGTTTTCAGATGAAGAAATCAAAGTTATCAATAATCATATGAAAAAAAAATTTGAAATCACTCTTGATTAAGGAAATACAAATTAAAACACTATGGAGATACCACCTCACACCTATCAAATTAGCCAATATGACAGTAAAGGAAAATAATAAATATTGGAGGGATTTTGGCAAAATTGGAACACTAATGCTTTGCTGGTGGAGTTATGAACTGATCCAACCATTCTGGAGGGCAATCTGGAATTATGCCCAAAGGGCTATAAAAGAATTCGTACTCTTTGATCCAGTAATATTGTTATTAGGTCTGTATCCCAAAGAGATAAAAAAAAATTAGGAAAGGATCTATTTGTACAAAAATATTTATAGCTGCTCTTTGTGGCGACAAAGAATTGAAAACTAAAGGGATGTCCCTCAATTGGGGAATGGCTGAACAAATTGTGGTATGTGATTGTGATGGAATACTATTATGCTATAAGGAATGATGAACTGGGGGATTTCAGAAAGAGCTGGAAAGACCTATGTGGACTGATGCAGTGAATAAGCAGAACTAGAGAAATATTGGAACAGCAATACTGTGAACCAATCAAATGTATTGGATTTTGCTATTACCAGCAATACAATAATCCAGGATAATTCTGAGGGATTTATGAAAAAGAATGTTATCTACCTTCAGAGGAAGAATTGTTGTGGTAAGAAAGCAGATGGAAGCATATGCTTTCTCTCTTGTTTATTTAGGGATATGTTTTAGGGTTTAGGTTTTATCAAACTATTCACTTACAAAATTAATGAAATGGAAACATATTTTGCATAATAAAAATGTATAACCCAAATTGAATTGCTTGACAGTTCCAGGAGAGGGGAGAATAGAATAGAAGGGAGGGAGACAATTTGGATCATGTAACTTCAGTCAGGAAGATGAATTCAAATGTGACCTCAGACATTTACTTGCTGCATGCCCTTGGGTAAGTCATTTAAGCACTATTTGCCTCAGTTTCCTCAACTTTAAAATGGGGATGATATACCTTTCAAGGTTACACAAAGTAAGTGCTTAATAAATGTGTGTTTCCTTGCTATATCCAAAGCACACATTTTTACCTTTGTGCATATCTCTCTCTAGTTCCCTCTCAGTCAATCCCTTACTTGCATCAAAACTCAGCCTAAATGATCCCACTTCTCAATCTTCTTAATACTTGTGTATTCAGAATATGCTACTTTGATTTTCACTTATTGACATATAACTTCATATTCATGTGATATTAATGAGCTATTTCATGGCTATTTATTCCATCTCCCCAACTAGACCGGAAGCTCCTTGAAAACAAGGACAGCATTTTCTCTTCCTATCACAATGCCATGGAATAACAACTCACATTTCTAGAAGTGCTTCAATCTAGACAAAGCACTTTCCTCATAAAAACAGGGCACAGAGACACTTTAAAATTGTTGCTATCAATGTTCCCATTTGAATGAGATTGGAAAGTGCTATTACAAAGGACCAACCAATTACAAAGTAGATTACTTAAAATGTACAATTAGGAACAGAAAGAAATAGTCTAAGGAAAGACAAATGGAACAGGATTTCTGTATCTCAGGACATTTCTATAAGCATTTTTATGATACCTTTTAGCCTATGTAACTAACAATATGGGCTTTCTGTGCCTCTCCTTCCCTTTTTGGGTGAACTGATTTATGATTCCCTCCCAGGAAGAAACTCTTGGGTTACTAATTTACACCTTTAGAGAAATGTCTTAGCATGGTGAGATTAGGTGACTTCTCCAAAGTCAAACAACTAATACATTTCAGAGGTAAAGCTTGAATTTAGATCTTCCTGACTGTGAAGCCCACTCTCTATTCGCCAGGCCACACTGCTTCTTAAATTAGCCAAGTGGTTTTGGCTTGATTTTTCCTAATGCTTTTTATTGTAAAACCTTATCATGCAACTAAAATTGGCCTTTCCAAAGTCACCAGCGGTCTCTTAATTGCCAGATCTAATGGCCTTCTCTCACTCATCATCTTTCTTGACCTTCCTATAGTATTTGACATTGTTGATCTCTCCTGGCACTGTTTTCTGTCTTGACTTTCCTACTGACTGTTTATTGTTAGACTTCTTTGGTAGATCATCACCCACAACATGGCTCTGAACTGCTGGCATACAGTTCAAAGTCCTATCTTAGACCCTCTTCTTTTCTTCCTTCTCTCTCTCTCTCTCTCTCTCTCTGTCTCTCTCTCTCTCTGTGATGATTTCTAATGCTAGTTTTTCACCTGAATTCCATGCCTAGAGCAATAAGTGTGTATTGGACATCTCTAACTGGGTATCTTATAAATACTTCAAACTCTACACATCTAAAACTGAACTTATCCCTTTTCTGCTCAAATCCATCACTCCTCTGAACTTTCCTACTTCTTTGGATGGCATAACCATTCCTCTAATCATCACTCATTTGTCACCTTTATCATTAACTCTTCATTCTCAACTCAGTTGCCATATCTTGTCATTTCTACCTTAATAATTTTCCCCCTATTTATCCATTTCTCTCCATGCACACCACCACAACCCTTGTTTAGGATTGCTCCCCTTGGCTGTTAGCAATAGCCTCAACCTGTCTCCAGTCTCTCCCTTCTCCAATCCATCTTCCACACAGCCACCAAACTGTTCTGACCTCATCACCCCTTTACTCAATAAACTTCAATGGCTCCCTCTTGCCTCTAAGATCAAATATAAACTCCTCTCTTCAAAATTTAAATCCTTTCACAATATGACCTGGGTCTACCTTTCAAGCTTTACTACACATTACTCCCTTCCATGCACATTGCAGTCGAGCTAAACTGGACTTCTTGCTTTTGCTCATAATGTGGCATCCCAGATACTACCTCCATGCTTTAACAAAGCTATACCCCAATCTGGAATCTACTCCTTTCTCACTTTCATCTCTTAGAATCCCTGGTTCCCTTCGAGACTTATCTGCAACACCACCATGTAGGGGCATATTTGGAAATGACTGATGAAAAAATTGAAATCACCAAAAAAGACTCTCAGAGTTGGCCTTTATTTCAAAAGACGTATATATTCTCTATACTGATCTTAAAAGAAGTAGAAAAGTCAAGTCTTGTCACTTATAGCACAACTGTCCTTATACAAGTTATTTTTATTTCCTTGGACCTCAGTTTCCTCATCTGTAAAATGAAGGGTAAGATCTAGATGTCCCCTGTGGTTCTTTTCCATTCTAAACATAATTCATTAGACTATGATTTTCTGCTCCTTGAAAATTCTAATGTACAAAATACATATAGTCAGTCAGAAATACCTCAGTTTTACAAAACAATATTCTCGGTCTATTTTTATAACCATATTTAGCTATATAATCATATATGTAAGTGTTTTGGTCACAGGTTTGGCAGGAAACTCACTATCTGTAAGAATTAATCCAAGAGGAACAGTTAAGAGGCTCAGAGCCAGGCCTGGAGATGAGGCCTTGGGTTCAAATCTAACCTTAGACACTTCCTAGTTTTCTGACTAGGAAGCAACTTAATCCCAATTGCCCCCTCCTTACTATTCTTCTGCCTTGGAACGCATACTTAGTATTGACTCTACAGTGGAAAGTAAGGGTCTAAAAAAATAGTTATACCAAGTACATTAGAAATGAAGTATTCTCTTTGTTACATCCATCTGCTATTGGATTTTTATGTGTTTTAACTAACTCTTATTACTTTGTGATTCTTCCATACAAATGTTTACAATAGTTATATGCTAACAAAAAACTTGAATCAATCATGTTCTGTTTTTTACTACTTTAAAGAAATCTAGAGAAGGAAAGTTTCCAACAACGTGATCTTTTCCCACAGCTCATTTTTTAGTGCCTTTCCTTGGTTCCTCATTCCACACCCACAATCCACAGCAAAACTTCTTGCAACAACAATTTAATTTGGCCAATTTAGTTAATGGACTTCTTTATAGTTTTCCTTTTGCAAAATTTTCTTTTTTATTATAAACAACACACATTTCAATAAACAAAAAAAGAGTATATATAAAACCATGAACTTCTATTGTGTACAGTATGAGGTTTTTTTAAGTCTATATTCAATATAACAAGGCAGCAACAAAAATTCTCTGCTTGTCTGTATCCCTTTCTCTCTGCTTTCTTTAGCACATGTTTTAAACCCTTACCTTCTGCCTTAGAATCAATATTGTGTATTATTTCCAAGGCAGAAGAATGGTAAGGACTAGGCAATGGGGGTTAAGTGACTTGCCCAGGGTCACACAGCTAGGAAGTGTCTGAGGTCAAATTTGAACCTAGGACCTCCCATCTCTAGGCCTGGCTCTCAATCCACTGGGCTACCAATCTGCACCCCCAACATATATTTTTAATGTTTCATTGCCACTATGTTCTCTTATCTTTTTATCTGCATCTCCATCACTACCCACCAACTGACCCTCTCCTTAAAAAAGGATTCCTTTTTCTAGTGAAATAATCAACATTTTGACTGTATCTAAAAAATGTACAACTCACTGTGCACCTCTTAGCCATCTCCTGTCTGCCAAGGGGCAGGAAGCAAGCTTCATCGCACTTCTGAAGTCATATTGGTCTTTGCATTGACCAGAATTCTGAAGCCTTTCAAAGCTATTTGGCTTGGCATTATTGTAGTCACTGTGTAAATTGTTCTCCTGGTTTTGGTCACTTCATAAAAGCCTTCCTAGGTTTCTCTGACTCCATCATATTTGTCCAACAATGTGATACTACTCATCAAAGAATCCTGAGGAAGAGACAGGATTTGTTATAAAAAGAGCAGGGAGGATGATCACCACTACAACCACTCCCTTCTCCTTCATCCTTCTTGCCATTGGACAGGGGTGGATGCTCAGGACCTCTTACCTGAGATCTTTGAGAATGCCCCAAGACCTCTGCCTTGCCTCCAGTCCAATCCTGCTATTGTCCTGTCTCCATCAGTGGAAATAGCCCTCAAAATAGCCTTCACTCTTCAGCAACCAAAGTTCCCAAAGACTCAGAAAAGAAAGTTCTAACCACTAAAATCCTTGATGTGTCAAATGGTTTAACATCAAAAAGGGATATTGATTAATAAAATCATCAACTGACCACTAAGAAGATGCTTGTATACCAGCTTTATCTCCTCTGTACACTTGAGCCAAACTATATTGCCATCCGGACCCCTAGACCTCCGTATGCCCCCTTCTCATCCTAATTTGTCATCTGTTTCATCACGGAACCATTTTATGGGTTTTCCCAATAGAATATAAACTCTTTGAGAACAGTAATTATCTCACTTTTCTATTTATATGCCCAGCATTTATCCAAGTGTTTTCCTACAACCTAAACACTCAATAAAAGTATTTTCATTCATTCATTACATTCAGATACAGTTTATTCAGACATCCCCCAGTTGATTTGTATTCACTATGTTTCCAGTACTTTGCTACAATAACAAGTGATGCCACAAATATTTTTGTAACTATGAGTCTATCTTTTCGTAAGGATAAATCTATCTTCCCTCTATCTTTGACCTCTTTGAGGGCCATAGCTATTAATGATATCAGTTCAACTATAAGGCTTCGAAGGTACTTTTCAACTCTCAAATCCTACGACTCTGTCCTCTTTTCTCTTCCTCTTCACTATCCAACTTCCAAAGTCCAGCTCAAGTTCCATCTCCTCCAATCAAGTCCTTCTTGACCCTCCTTTCAGATCTATCTTTTCTCTAAATTATTACATATTACATAACTGCTGGAGCTGTGAGCTGATCCAGTCATTCTGGAAGGCAATTTTGACCTATGCCCAAAGGGCCATAAAACAATGCATACCCTTTGATCCAGTCGACTCCTAAATTTGTATCCTGGAAAGATTAAAAAGGGATTAGAAATATATTTCTAGCAGCTCTTTTTGTGGTGACAAAGAACTGGAAATTCAGGGGATGTCCATCAATTGGGGAATGGCTGAACAAATTATGGCATATGATAAAATGATACTAAATATGAAAAATCTTTTTAAATTTTATTTAATTAGCCAGTTTAGAACATTATTCCTTGATAACAAGAATCATATTCTTTCCCTTCCCTCCCCCCACCCCTTCCCTTAGCCAATGTACAGTTCCACTGGGTTTTATATAAACATGAAAAATCTGCACAAGCATCTGAATTAAAACTTTTCCTGCCTAATCCCATATACTTAAAAGATTTACTTCAGCCATTCACCCTAATATAAGAACATATTTCTCAAAAGAAGAAAACATGAATCATCACTCAGAAAAGTACTTATTTTATATTGGAACTAAATGAGTTACTGGAGTTACTACTTGGGTAAATATGACTTAGCCACCAGATGGAACTCAAAACCCAGAGCTCCCAGTTCTGAAGTTACTGGAGGTATAAGCAGACTTTGGTAACTTCAAATCCTGAATCACTTTCAGCCCTTCATTATGCCTAAACAGACCCTGCTTGGTCCTTACATCCTCCTCTTCTACACTCTTATCTAAGGATATAATTTAATTCCATCCTAATTCATAATTAGGTACCCCCATTCCCAAAGGATTTTAATGTCTTTCCAGACTCACTTTCATATTGATTCAAGTGCCATTTGCTAAAGGAAATTGAAAGTAAAAAAAATATGATAACAAAACTCTTCCTTGCTTAAGTAAACCACAGATACTTTGGTTAATCTGAATTTTCCAACTTCCATCCTTCTTATCTGCTGCTTTTTCGCAGGCTGTGAACACTGAGACATGGCTCACTCCAAAAACCTTTTGTCAAGCACTGCTGGGTCTCATAATCCAAAGGATAAATGGAAAGAAAGAACTGACTGAGCTCCAATTTTCCCTTTTAGCAAAGGGATCTCCTGGTGAAAGATCATCTTTATTCTCTGACCCACAACACCTATGGTTCAATGCCTTCTTCAGCTGACTTCAGAAAGGTCCAGAGTCAGGTGCCATCTAGGCATCCTTTTCCTGGTGCCTCTACCAGAGTCAGGAGGGGGGATAGGGTTTTGTCCTGTCAATCAAAAAAAAATCTACCCCGAATACACCTTGAAAGCTATCTCCACCTTCTTCTCTCCATGGCCTCTCACATCTCTAGCAACTTTTTCAGTCATTTATTGTAACTTTTTAAAATTGTCCTCCTCATAGTGTGACATCAGAACATCCTCAGGTAAATATTTTTTTCACATAACAGGGTTTTAGGATATCTCCTTTCCATTGCCTAGATTCTAAGCCTTAAATAAATATCCAAGAAACTACATGAGGGAAACACCCAGGACCAATGTCCAAGGATAAGTTTCACCAAATTAGGGGATATACTAGGGAAAAGAGAAGGATCAGAGAAGGGATACAATGATCCCTCACCTATCACAGGAGATACATTTCAGAGACCCCTGTGATAGGTTAAAATCTGTGAAATAGTGGCATTATACTTGTTTTATTATGGGTGTGTGTGTGTGTGTGTGTGTGTGTGTGTGTGTGTGTGTGTATTTAAGGCCTAAACCCTTCCCACCCTTCTACAAACCTACAGTCACTGAGCCAATCAGCACCCAGGATACAGAACCCAGAACTGTGGTTGGTCACCTTTCATTCCATCAGTCGATAGTGTGCCATGTATAATCTAGGTTGGCAAACTTGCACAAGCTGTAGTGGCATACTGCATTTCCATTGTTACAGTACAGTATTCATTAGCAAAATCTCACGATATAGCAAAAACTCCACTATACAGAATTAGATTTTTTTTTTAACCTACGATACAGTGAAGCCATGATATAGCGAGGGATGACTGTAAACTTATTTTCCAAAGTGTAGTGGAGAATGATAACTAAAAACCGAAATCAGGCCTTTTATTTATTTATTTTTTTTGCTTCTGTTTTCTTTGCAAAAAAGGAAGTCTTTTATCTGCTAATGACAGAATTAACAAAAACTTTTAAGGAGTTTATATCTATGACAAGTAAAGAGATAATAAGAGAGCATCTAAATGCCTTTCAGAGTTCAAGGAAGTCAGTCCATAGGCAAAAAGCTATTATAAGGTGATTAATAAATGTTTATCAATTGACTGAAAGAACTGCCAGATGTGGTTGCTCAGTCACTGATGTTGGTTACTATTGTAAGAGGACACTCATACTAAACTAACACCCCAAAACAAGACTGTAAATACAATGATATTAAAGATGGTCTGCTTTGATCTGTATCCATTCAACTCCATTATTAACTTCAATTTTAGGCAAAATGCTAGAATGTTTTATTAAAAGGATAGTTAATTAATACCTAGAAAAGGAAGCAATGATTAGAGAGAGCCCTTGCATGGAAAGGGCTTCCTCTTTATTCTGGCCTCCTGGCTTCCCTGAATTCCTTCTAGTTTCAACTAAAACTCCATCTCCTACAGGGAGATAAAGCCCTCCCTCTGACAATAATTTCCTATTTATCCTGGGCATAATGTATATACAGTTGTTTGCACACTGCCTCCCTCATCATCCTATGAGCTCCTAGAGAACAGGGACTATCTTTTACCTTAATTTGAATCCTAAGACTTGGAAAAGTACATAGTAGGCACATAAAAAAAAAATTTAACTTTTCAGACAGGATTACCAGGATGGTAGATGAAAAAAATGCTGAAGGTATTTACCTGAATTTTAGCAAAGCAGCTAAGAAAGTATCTCATAACATTCTTGTAGAAAAGACAGAGTGGTGAACTAGATGACAGCACAACAAGGGAATTTATACCCAAAGTGTAATCATTGATAGTTTGATGTCAACTGGGAAGGTGGTATCTAGTATATTACTCCAAGAACTAATACTTGGCCTAGTGATCTTTAATATTTATATCAATGACTTGGATGAAAAGTATAATCAAATATTGGTCAAATAGGAGGAAAGGTACTAAGTATTTATATAGCACCTACTTTATGCCAGACACAGTGGTAAATGATTTTCTTTTTTTTTAACCAAATATTATCCCATTTGTTTCTCATTACAAGCCTGAGATAGGTTATCCAGGGTTACCCAGATAATAAGTATCTGAGACCAGATTTGAACTCAGGTCTTCTCAACTTCCACTGTGCCACCAGCTGTCTTATAAACTGGGAAAGAGAGCTAACTCAGAGTCAGTATCCAAAGTTACATGACAGGCTAAAACAATCTAACAAGATGATATTTAATGGGGTTCAAATAGTCATCTTTACAAGCATAAGATTACAGGAGCAAAAGAGACAGAAAAAGACGGGGAGGTAGCTTTTATTAGTTGCAAACTCACCAAGTCACACACACCTGTTACCTGGCAAGCAAGAAAAGCAGTCTAAACTTTAATGTATTAAGAGGGCTATAGTGTCCAGGACTGGGAAGATAATAGTCCTGATAACACATCTGAAATACTTAATTCAGTCCTCATGACTGCATTTTAGCAAGGCCAGTGATAAGTTGGAGAATGTCTAGAGGAGAACATCCAAAAGACGGACCTGAAGATTTCCCCATGAGGGAGCACATAGATGGCTTAGTGGCTCGAGATCCAGGTCTGGAAATGGGAGACCCTGGGTTCAAATCTGTTTCAGCCACTTCCTTGCTGTGAAAATCATGGGCAAGTCACATAGCCCCAATTTCCCAGCCCTTACCATTCTTCTGTCTTAGAACCCATACTTAGTAACAATTCTAAGGCAGAAAGTAACTGTTAAAAAAAATATTTCCTATGAGGATCCATAAAAGAAAATGGGGCTGTTTGGCTTAGAAAAGGAAGAATGGGAAGGGGGGGGGGAGGGTGAGTTCGAAGATAGATGTCTTCAAATATTTAAAAGACTATCATCTGGAAGAGGGAGTTGGCTTGATCTGCTAAGCCCCAAAGAGCTAAACTGAATGGGGGATATTATAGGCAAATTATGAAAAGGGAAACTTAGATCTGATCAAGGAAATTACATATTCATTTGAATGTTTTTTGTATTAAAGTAAGGAAACCACTTCCTAAAATCAAATACTGTCCATTAAATGAAATGGGTTGCCTTTGAAGGTAGAGGGCTTCTCCTTCAAGAAGAGCTTTGTGATAATTAAAAACATTCTAAGAGACTGGGTTCCAGATAAGAAAATCAATTTATTGGTAAGACTAACAATAACCAATAAATTAATTTATCTGTGATCTCTCTCAGTGATCAAAGACATAAAGCATCTTGGGTCATTAAATATGATTTTGGGAGCTCATTATTCAGCCCTCACCTAAACATCTCTAATTGGTGAATGCCTAATGAGGAGGAGGAATAATTTTTTATAGTCTCTCCCCAATTCCATGATGATGATGATGAAGAACCATGGGCCCAATCCTAGACTTCCAATGTCTAGAAGAAGAAATCAGGTCATATCCACTTAGGAGTAACTTTGTTCAATACTTTTCAATAGGAAACTCAGAGGCAATATTCTGCTGTCCATAGACATACCTGGCCTACACTGGATTTTATTTACCAGTCAGGATATCTCATAATCTCATTTTTCAATTGCCCCAAATTAAAAGCCATTCTGAGGTAGGGAAAGTGAAGAGCATCTCTTGGATCCATTAGGAACTAATGAGTGAGAAAAGAGGTTTGGAGGACAAACCTGAGCCTTAATTCAAAATCCAGGATTAGAAATGATTCAATTTAGAAATTAATCTTCTTTGCTTCAAGCTAAAGATGACCTGTTATCAGGTGTATAGGAGGAGATTCTTGCCTAGGGATGAGTTGGATTCAGTAACAATAACTGAGGTCCTTTCTAAGTCTGAGACTATGTGATTCTATACTTGATTTGTCCTAAGCCTTATATCCTTCTAGGAATAACCTAAAATTATAGGTGGGGTGGGAGAGTTAATTGACTCATTGCAGTTAGTGGAAGTTATGGAGAGAACTGCCCGAGTACTGGAATTATCTGTAACACCAAATCATTTGTTTAAAATTCATGACTAACTCCCAACAAAAAAGAACACCAGCTCAAGTTTATGGTCTTTTTCCTCCTACTAGTTAAGTTGCTATAATTCATGTAACTTATTTACAGGAATAAAAGTGAAATTTAGTTTAGTTCCTCTACAGCTCAGTTAATTTTGGGTCCCACTAAGCTGCCTCACTGTTGGAATTTAAACTCTGACCTTGAAACCAAAGGATAAAATATGCCACTGGAGGAAAGGGAGAGAGTAATTTACTCACAGTTCAGCTAGTTTAAAGTAGTGTTTTTAGATTTTGAAACTATGGTATCTTTACATAATTTTAAAAGGCCCACATCTGCATCAATCTCAAATACTGATATTCAGGGTTTATTGGGAGTAGGATAGAGAGAAATGAAATGGAGTCTGTCAATTATTATGCTTTTATTAAGGCTCCCTGATGAATCATCTAAATGCAAGAGTTGGTCATCAGGAATTTATTAAGTCCTTCTTTTCTACCAAGCACCATGCTAAGCTAAACAAACCCAACAATCCCTGTTCTTTTAAAGCCACAACCTATTGGAAAGATAACAAGCAAACAACACTATCCAAAAAAGGTATCAGGATAAAGTGGGGGTAATCGACAAAGGAAGACACAGAGGTGGGAGGGATGCTAGAAACCACAGAATCCAAATCCTTCATTTCTGAGAGAGAAATTAAAGGATCAAAAAAAGTTCCAATGATTTAAGGTCATTCAGGGAATTAGTAGCACAGCTGGGACCAAAGTCTGGACTCTCTGCCCCTATGTGTTATGTTACTCAAGCATGCCTTTAATAGTTACAAAGGCTATGCGAATATATACATATATGAGGGAGAAAAACACAAAGAATTAAAGACTTAGTTATCCTGACATTCCAATCTAATAAATCATGGTAGGGGCTGAAAGCATGAAAGAAATCTGGAGACCTGGACTGTGACTCCAAATGATCACTATGTGATCTGGAAAACAGAAGATGAGGAAAAAGAAAGGGGAGAGTGAGAGGTTAGAAGAGAAGGAGTAGAAAAAGAATCTCAAATTTACCCAGCACTTGAAGGTTAACAAATCTCTCTGAGCTTTCTTACCTTGTAAAATAAAAAGGGGCTGGGACTTGGTGCCCTACTACTATAAAGTACTCTTACTAATAAGCACATTGACTTCCATTCTCTAACAGTCAACAGTTGTCCTGACTTTTGTCTGGTCTCTGAATGACTAGAAGAAAAAGTAAGGCTATGCATCTCTGCCTCACCTAAATCCAATTCACTCACAAGTCAAGGCATCACACCGTAACATCACTGATCCTCTTCAAAAAGAAAAGAACAAATTTTCCTTCCAGTCCCACTATGGTTCATTCCCATCTCTTGACAAAACAATGATGGATGCAAGCATCAGGCTTTGCTCAGTTCTAGTCTGCTTTGACACAGTGCCCCCCCCCCAAGAAGTTAAAAACAAAACTGTTGGGGGGATGCAAGCGAATCTTCTCCAAAGTATTAAATTTGTAAGCAACTTGAATCTTAGCACAAATTTTCTCATTTGGCCTCAGGCTACTCTTTAAAATTCATTAGCCCATTAGTATGGCCTTAAACAAGCACCAGTCTTTATCATTTATTATTTTTACATCATATTTTATGATGTAGAAGCATATAGAGTCATGTTATACCATATCTTTAATATTTATAGTCCTTTGCTTTTGGTTTCCAGTTATAATTACACCTATTCAGAGTCAAGCACAAACATGTATTTTTCCCTCTCTCTATTTATAAAATCCTCAAATCCAAATAGAAGCCAATGCCTTAAAACAATGAGATTAATGAAATCTAGAGCTGAGCTACAGTTTACTTGAGCTTCTTTGAATACTAAAATCCTAGTTATCATTGGTTAATGAAAATGAATTTCAATTAAATTCAAGGTGAATTTATTAAGCTTCTGCTTTGGGCTCATTTTCTTTAACATATTAACTAAAAGGCGTTATGGTGGCAAGGGAGCTCTGCTGCTTGTTTATCCCCTCTAAGCATCAGTCTATCTGGCTATTCTTTTCTTCTCCTGTGGATGAAATGCTGAGCCTGGAGTCAGGAAGTCATTTCCTGAGTTCAAATTTTACCTCGGACACTTACTAGCTATGTGACCACTTAACACTGTCTGCCTCAATTTCTTCATTTGTCCAATGAGCTGGAGAAGGAAATGGCAAATTACCCCAAGCTCTTTACCAAGAAAACCCTGAATAGAGTCACAAAGAGTCCAACAGGACTGAAAATATCTGAACAACAAATTCTGGTGTTGGAAATGATTGTAGCAGAATAAGAAGGGTTTAGAGCAAAGAGAAGAATGGAATAATGTGGATTGACACCTGGAGCTGAGAGTCCACAAGCCTCTGTGGTCTACTATACTCACCTAGTTTTTAAAAAAGTAGAACACACACACACAAGTGAAAAATCTTTATTTTTATAGGAAATTGTGTTCAGCCACTCCTATAGGCCAAATGTTAGAATGCTAAACTTTGCATTAAGGGTGGAGTAGAAAAAAGGGAAGAACTTCTGCAATAGGTGTGTCAGAGTTTGTTCTTGAAATAAAGACTAGGAATCTAGGATGAGTGGCTGAATAGAGTGAGGCTTCCTCTTCTTCATAAATTTGTCCTGACTCACCTCCTCCCAGCTTTCTAATGTCTAACAATAGTACCACTTTTTATCAAGGTTGCCCAAAATTTAAAAAAAAAAATTTAAATCAGAACTTACTTCTTCTCTTTATCGAAATAATCTTTCTCCTAATTAGGTAGGTAAATATAGCATGATTAAGTGCTCACTAAGTGCCAGACTGTGCTAAGCCCTGGGCATAAAAAGGCAAGAAGAAAAAGAATTAAAGGGCAACTGGAATGGGGAAGTAGATGGGAAGAAGAGGCTACCAGGGGTGGAGATGATCTAGAAGTGGCATGGATACCTTTTTATAAGAAAAATGAGACAATAAGACCTCAAGATCTCAGAGGCAAAGTCCAAGGTTTCCAATGAGAGATGATGACTTCCTTCAAAAAGACTCAGTTTCCTAAGTTCAAATCCAGCCTCAGACACTTCCCAGCTGTATGACCATGGGCAAGTCACTTAACACTGTTTGCCTCCATTTCCTCATCTATAAAATGAGCTGGAGAAGGAAATGGCAAACCAGGATCTTTACCAAGAGAACCCAAAATAGGGTCTCAAAGAGTTGTACCAAGGAAACAACCGAATAATAACAACCCCAGTGATAGTGCTTTCCCTCTGACATTACCTTTAATTTTATACTATTTATATCTTACAATTTTTTGCAAGATGCCTCCCCCATTAGGATGTCAGTTCTTTGAGAACTGGGGCTGTTTTCACCTTTCTTTGTATAACAGGGCTTAGTAAATGTTTGTCAATAAATGTTTAATGAATGTTTGTTAAGTGATTGATAGTCAGAGTAGAAATAACTTGGTGAGTTGATGGCTAGGAAGATCTGATTATCCACTCTACCTGCAGGAGTTATGATGTCATTTTTTCAGAAACTTAACTAATTATAAGATCAGTCAACAAGTGATTCCAAAACTGGGAATGGATTAGACCCAACTCTTCTAATCCTCAGGCTTGGCCTTTAGTGACTTTGATTAACTAAATTGAAAGACAGTGTGTAACTATGTGATTATCTAGTTATTAAAAATTTCTATGTTACTTTGAGCAATTTAAGATAAAATTCATTCACTAAGCACATCCTCTATCCTCCTTTTTTGTTATTTTTGTTTCATTTCAGATGCCTTTCACTGAATGCTCAGGACAGATGGATGCAATAAAGATTTTATTCTTTCTTAAAGATGATGATTATTTCAGGTCAGGGTGGAGATAATTATATGGAGATAACTACAATTACAATTAGAGTGTATTTCACATTAAATTATAATACACTTGATGAGTGACCTTAAAATCTGAAAAGAAAAAAAATGAAGGAACTACTTAATAATTAATTATTCATGTTAGTAAAGAACAAAAGAATAAGAAAGAAAAGCTACCAAGATAAAGCTAGAACACATATGTCTTTATTAAGCTCCTATGCCAAAGTAGGATGAACTTTATATCCTCGAGCAATGAGGTCACAAAGCAAGTTGCCAAGGTAGCCGAGGAATCACCTTCCCAGAAGATATTCAAGGTTGAGATTTGAGCCCTTGTACCAGGGATCACGAAATCCAATCTCTCATAATGCTTGAGAACACTCAATTAAATGACTCACTATGCAAGTTTACAAGTAGTCCAGAGTGACTAATTCTTTTCAGATTCTGAGGTGAGCACAATGTCCCATTCTTTACTAAGGAATCCGTTTGTTGGGGTTGAGAAATTGAGCAACGAGTTTCTAAAGGTACAGTTACTCACAAATGCCATTTCAGTGTAAGGAATGAAGACCTAAGATGAAAACTTGGAGAATCCAGTAAGTATTAATCAAAGACTGGGTAGCAAGTTTTGCAAGACTGGGACTGGTAGTAATAATGATAACAGGACATGAAATATCACAGATAATCGAAAACACACTGGAGACATGGGCAACAGGTTGGCAGAAGAATTTAAACTTGGAGAGAAAAGCTTACACTTCCATAATTAAAAGTTGCTTAATTTTTCTCTCAGCAATCTGGCTGAGAAAAAAATATTACTCAAGAATATGTCTTGGAAAATTATTTCCCAGTAACCAAGATGAAAGCAGCAAACAGAATTCTTCAATATTTTAATGAAGGGGGCAGCTGGGGAGCCAGTGTCGAGCTCCAGACCTGGAGTTGGGAGGATCTGGTTTTAGATCTGGCCTCAGACACTTCGTAGCTGTGTGACCCTTTGCCAGTCACTTAACTCTAATTGTCTAGCTCTTGCTGCTCTTCTGTCTTAGAACTAAGACAGAAGGTAAAGGTTTAAAATATAAATATATATAAAATATAGATACTGTATATTTAAATAAATACTGTATGTTATATGTGATGATAGTGTATATTATATGTAAACAAATAAACAAATATATTTAAAACTTATCTTCTGTCTCTGTGTATATATAATTGTGTGTATATATTGAAGTATATAAACATTTATAGTGTATAAATTGAATATATATATAAATCAAAAATCACCAACCTCCATTGAGTACAGAGTACTGTATTACCCAAGTGCATAGAAGTAGAAGTTTGAGTCATAAAGACATGAGTTTGACTCCTGCCTCTGACACTCCCTAAGCACAACACTTTACCTCTCTGGACTTCAGCTTCCTCATCTGTAAAATGGGAATGACAATAGCATCTAGCCCACAAGGTAGTTGTAAGAATCTAAAATAAAGTGTTCTATGAACATTTTAAAACTGTAAACATGCTGGCAATGATAAACAATTAGCTATTGCTGCTATTACATGGGGAGGACAATAATATCTAATACATGTTAACATATCTGGCCATTGAATCTCAGATTTGGTTTTCAAAGAGCCTCAGGAAGAAAATCACTCCCACAACTTCAAACACCCATCTTCCTTTTTTTTTTTAACTAAAAATATTATTATCCTACTTGATTTCCTAACTCATTGACTAGACTCGATTGAATGATTTTGTGCGGATACAAGTCCTATGCTCCTCAGACATCCTGGCTACGTGACTGGCCAACTGACCTAACGTCACAGCACTCCAGGCAACTTTCTAAGATTATATTAATAGTTGCTTCTCCTTATGGGCAGAAGAAACAATCTTAAGCTTCTTACCTCAATGGCATCACAAGTTCAGATCCAAAAGGAAAGAAAAGAAAAAGGACATTAAAAAAAAAGATGGATCTTCTATTCAGAGCCAAAAGGGACTCTAGAAATCATGAAAGCCAAGTGTTCCAATTTTACAGATAAGGAAACAAGGGCTCAGAGTGGTCCAATGACTTGTCCTTGGTCACACAGCCAATATGTAAGAGAGGCACAAGAGCCAAACTCATGCCACCCAAGGTGGCACAGTTAGTAGGTGACAGAACCAATGTTCTCCTGACTCCAAAGAGCAGCTTTCCCCTGCACCCTGTCTCCCACAGAAGAGTTTTAAATACTGGCAATATCCCTGGAATAAGGATATAACCTCCCTAGAGTACAACTACGAAAGGGAGGTCATTCACTCACATTCACACATTTTGTCAGGTTTCTTTTTAAAAACCATTCCTATTATGTGGCTTAGCCAATAGATAACCAGAATCTGGGCAATCTTTGTATCTTAGTGGCCTTTGTCTACCCATGTGTGAAATGAGGGAACTAGGGTCAATGACTTCTTCCAAGATCCCTTCCATGTAAAATTTGACATTTCATGACTCTACGATTTCATGTATTCTAACACCTCATTTTCAAAAAATGCAAATTCAAAAATTGGTGCCATTAATGCAGCCTGAAATAAAATATGAGTAATTACACTCTACTGAATTCTAGCATAGCCATTTCAAGAATACTAAATCAAACTGTTGATGTAACTGTTCAAATTTCAGTGGGAACTACAGTTTAAAAAATACAGGAAAAGGTTTTTAGTGTATTATGTGATTCATGAACATATTATCTACACTACTTGTGTGACCCTGGATGAGTCACTTAGCTTTGTTTGAGCTTCAACTGTAAAATAATGGGGTTGAACTAAAAGACTTATAAAGTCCCTTCCAGGTCTAAATCTATGGTCTTATATAGGTACAAAAATAAAAATGAGGTATTTCTGCCCCCTCCCCCATTATACTTTGCTTGCAGATCATATAATCAACAGCTAGGTGGCACAGTAGATAGAGTAGAGTCAGGAAGACCTGAGTTCAAATCAGATCTCAGATACTTAATAGCTTTGAAACACTGGGCCAGTCACTTTACCTGTTTTTGTCTTAGTTTCCTTGTGTATCAAATGAGCTGGGAAGGAAATGATAAACTGCTCTAATATTTTTGCCAAGAAAATCCCCAAAGGGGTCATGTTGAAAAATTTAAAAGTTAATTTTTATTAAATTAAATATTATTTAATTAATTATTATATGCATATATTAATATATTCTATTTGATAGACTATATTATATAAAATATATAAATGAAAAATATAAATTTTAGAATTTTAATTCTTTATTTAAAAATTTTTTTAAGTCATTTAAAAATGACTTTTACAACAAGATCACATAATCATGGATTTTTGAGATGGGAAGAAGCCTTAAACATCATCTAGCCCAACCTTGCTTTTGAGGTATGAGATAGCTGAGGCTGAGAGAGATTAAGGGACTCACAGAGGATCATCTCTATAAATACATTACAGAGTTGAGATTTGAGAACCCACATCCTCTGACTCCAAATTAGCACTACTTCGACCACATTACCCTCTCTTAAGGCCTATGCAGAACCATGCCACCTAGAGGGAAAGTGACCAGCTCATTACTGTCGTAATGGAAAAACAGATGAATCTGGAGTCAGAAGAGCTGACTTCAAATCTTGGCTCTGCTGTGGAATCTCAGGCTCTCAGGGCTGGAAGGGGCCTCACAGGTCATCTATTCCAATCCCTCCCCAAACAAAAATCCTCTCCACAGTATAGCCAGCAAGCAGTGATCCCCAAATGGAATGAATGGCTGCCTTGGGGGCAACAGATTTCCCCTACTTCCTGACATTGCCCAATCCCTTGGTGTATGGCTCTATTTATTAGGAAGGTTTTTCCTCACCTCAAGCCTAAATCTTACTCTTTGGTAATTTCCACCTATTGCTCTTAATTGTGTCTTCTGGGGCCAGACACCATGTCCAATGAGACTCCCAACAAAAACCCTCTGGCTATAAATATATAGAAGAGTTGAGTCTAGAATAAAATCCTTGATAAAAAAGACACTGTTTTGGAAGAAGGAAGAGAGAAGAGTAGTCTGGGAATTCCCATAAGCATCCTCTTTTATAGGATCCTATTTGTAATAACTATTAACATGGACCAAGCAGCTGCCTTCTTCCATCTTTGGAAGCTTTTCAAGACACTAAAGGGAAGTTTTATTCTTGTCTTGATATCTTCAAGTTCCCAGGAACTCACCTGGGAAGCTTATAACTGTTTATAACTACTCTAGAGATTGCACATTGTGGTGCTAGCCTTAACCTCTCCTCCAAGAGAAAATAATTTGGAGTTAGCTAAAAACAAAAAAAGGCAGCTGGCTGGCACAGTGGATAGAGCACTGAGCCTGGAGTCAGAAGGACTTGAGTTCAAATCCAACCTCAGACACTTCCTAGCTAGATGACTGTGTGCCAGTCATTTAACCCTGTTTGTCTCAGTTTCCCCATTGACAAAATGAGCTGGAGAAGGAAATGGCAAACCACTCCAGGAGCTTTGCCAAGAAAATGCCAAATGGGGTCACAGAGAAATACAAGAATACTGAAACAAATGAAAAATAACAAGAACAAATATATCAGATATTTAAATCTTCTAATAGAGTAGCAATGTGGAATGCTAGACAGAGTTGGCCTTAGTGTCAGAAAGACATGGGTTCAAATCTCACAGTTAAATTAATTTTTAAAAATCAAATCTTAATCTTTGATTTTGGAATTTCCCCCTTTTTCTGGTACCACAGAGCCCAACTGTATTCCTTTCCATCATAAGCTGAAGCGACTCACCTCACCAAGGTGGGCCTTAGCTTTTCCATTTGCCAAAAGAAAAAATTGGAATCTGAGGTTCCTTTAAGTTATAAAACCATCATTCTATGATCTTCTGTTTGTTTTCATCTACATCAAGTCTAATATATAAGAGTATTTAATTTTTTAAAGTTTGAATTGATTGAATCAACTGGTAATTTTAGTTATCCTACAAAAAAAAACAAAGAAAGGCACTAACATAGATGTGACTGATATACAAAATTACATTAAAAAAAAAACCCTTGGGTTCTCTATTTCTGTATACTGCTATATACTACAACTTACACCATAGTGTCCAGGACTAGAAGGGTTAGAGGTCTTCTGATTGAATCCTTTCATTTTCTAGATAAGGGAACTAGAGTCCGCTGAAGGTAAGTGTCTTCTCCAAGGTTCCAAAGGTAGAAAATGAAGAGAGCTAAGACTTGAATTCGGGGTCTCTGATGCCAAGTTCAAGGTTTTGGACAGATATACAGTCCACTTTCATGGTAAGCTTTTCATAGGCTTTAGAATTGAACGTAACCTTAATTGATCATCCAATCTAATACCCTCATGTTATAGATGAGGAAACTTAGAATCAGAAAAGTTATTTTTCCCAGTTCACAAATATAAAAAGCAATGAAATTAGGATTTAAAGCCAGGACTTCTGGCTTCAACTCCAGAGAGATAAGGGGAACTGAGAGGGAATACATAATGATACAGCACCTACTATATGCCAAGCATTCAGCTAAGCATTCTACACATATTATCTCATTTGATCCAGGTCAGTGCCTTTTCCTCTAGACCACAGTTCTCAAACAGAATGATTGGCTAAGGAAACAATATTCTCCTCTGAGAAACAAAAACAAACCAGCTATTTACCTGTCAAGAAAGGCAAGTAAAGAAAGACTGGATGATTTAATATTCCAAATAAAGAACAGTGAAACCATTCCACCTGGTCCCACAGGACACAACATTTTTTCTATTGGCTACAGTTAGAAAGAAAAGTCTAAATCTACTGTTCTTCCAGTGAGTAGATGGGGGGTGGGGGAGGGGGTGGGAGGGGATTCTTCCAATGCCATATAAATAAATGTGGCTCAATTCATCCCTGTTAGCTCAATGCCCTGAAGGTTAAAAAAATGGGCATGGAGCAGTAGTGGCAGGGATGAGTGGAGAGAGTAAAGAAAGCTGCAAACTCCCCCTTTTTCTAACCTAGAAACAAACTGAGGTATACACACTTTACATGTTTCACTAAAGGGCCTGGAGATACCCAAAGTGGCCAACGATACTAGAGCCAGCCAACTCCATGGGGAAAAGGGATCTCTAAGGTAACCAGGTCCCTCTGTCACTATACAGGGTTCTGGAGATTAAAATCAACACCTTAAAGTACACTTAGAAGAAAATAGGCAGTCAGGCACAGAGTGGAGCTCTGCTTTGGAGTGTTTGTGAATTGTGTCCTTCAGTAGTTTCATATTCGCCATCATCTTAAATTACTGGGTGGTCCTTCAGTTAGCCCTTTAACAGGATTGACTGGAGGTCAGAGTGGAAGTAGGCTTTTTTTTTTAATGGCTCCATAATTCTCTCTGGCCATTAGCAACATTTGTAGCTACACAAAGTAACATAATAAGGGTAATCGAATATCATGCTTTGGGTAGTAAGCTGATCTAAACTGGGGATCATAAAGGAATGTTATCCCCCTCCTCTCAAAGAACACAATTGAGCAGTTGGCTGGTTCATTATAAAAACAACTGGCAGAAAGAAATGGAGCTGAGAGACTAAAAATTTAATCTGGGAAAGAAGATTCTGCTATCTAAAAAAAGTTGCACTGAAGTGTGTATGTGTGTGTGTGTGTGTGTGTGTGTGTGTGTGTGTGTGTGTGTGTTTAAATGCTATAATTTTTTTCCCCTTGGCACTCCCAATTCAGAGGTAATTAGTTCTGAATTATGTTTTTACTTGAACACAGTCAACCTCAGTTTCACTCAGAATAATTCTCATTTCCAGGATTATTTTTTAAAGTAACCTAAACTCATGCATGAGCAGCTGGATAGTTCTCAAAGTTGAGCAGACAACATTCTTCCGAGTGTTGCTGCACAAAGGAGATATATTTAACTTTTTCAAAGCTACCTCTGCTTTAAGAAAACTCAAGTCAGTTTTAATAGTTGGGCAGTAAGAGCTATGCAAAGTCATCAGCAGTATCAGTATCAAAGTTTCCTTAACATGCATCATTCAGGAGCTTCTCAGTCTTACAGGCACTGCAAAGTGCTCATTTTCAGCTTTAGTTTGGAAAGGGCTGGAATTTACCTGGCTCCCCTTAGGGCTATGCAAGGTAATAATCAACCAGCAAATATTACCCTATAAAAGGAGGTACTTTACAGGAAATTAATCTTGGAAAGAGCTTTCTGTTACTTCCAAAATTCATCGGTGAAAGAAAATTAAAAACCTTCAGGGTAAGGACAGGGTAAGGTAAGTAAAACCTCGATGTTTTAACTCATTTTTAGAATTCAGGAAGTTTGGATTGACAATCCAAAAGGCAGTCCAGTAGTCAAAAAGGATGGACTGGGCCGTGACTGTGAGTTCCCCCTCCAGAGGATGCTGGGCTATTGGTTATATGGTATCCTCAGTCTGCTGTACACTGCCTCTATCAGTCGCATTGTTTTAAACCACCAGACTATTTGGTACCCCCACCCCATCTCCAACCACTTGGATAAGAGGGTCTCATATCCAGACAGGGTGGAATTTTGAGTGTGGATTCCCCCAAATGTTAAGATGTTAAAAAGAAGTAGTATCAGTGCCAGAAGGTATATTCTATTTATTAAAACTCCCTACTAATATTTGTTCAGAGAGGAAAAAGTTGAAACCCAGCCATGTAAACCTGTGGCTGAGTAAGCCTGAAAAATGCCTTTTCTCATCATAATTGCTATTTGATGAAGAGAAGGGGAAAAGATACTGAAGGATAGGAAAACTGAAGGAGCTTTTTTAAATTCAGTGCCCCCACCCAATAAAACCGCCACTTAATTCTGCTGGTTATTCAGGACACACACACACACCTTGAGCACCTTGGAAAGCAAACAAGCCCTGAATGGAACAAATTGTCAATGACAAGCCAGAGGAACCAAGGTTACTTTTGTGCTCAAAATAAAGGTAAATTCTGCATACCTGGTTATGCTGGTCCTGTCACCTGAGAGCAGATCCACGTTCAGGAGATTTCAGGTTCAAGACGGCCAAACTGTGTACTTCTAAATAACCTTATGCCAAAGTCTGTGTTGGACTACAGGAAAGCTGCAAGTCCACACTGGGGAGTATTCTGCCTACTACTGTAGATTTTATCACAAAAGAACTTGGTCTCAGTAGAAAGGCCAAAGCTTCAGGATGGGTGTGGTTTCGTAACTATAAAAACACTCAAGAGGCTAAAATGTAAATGACACACAGCCATAGTGGCGGTATCTCTGGGTGCCACGGACTTTTTACCCCTGGAAAGTCATTTGAGAAAGACGTCACAATCACGCCTGCACAGTCACAGAGCAGGACTGCTCGGTGCTATTCTATCCTGTCTTTATAGCTGTGTTGTGATGCGGTCTCTTCAATTTAATTTTCAAAAAATGCAAGGATGCTTTCACACAGACTGAACTTCTAGAGAGAGGATAAGTCAGAAAAATGCAAAAGTAAAAAGAACACACAGAACTCTATTTGTTGGGCCCAGCTCAGACCCAATGGGCTCTCTCAAGGGATGACCAATCATCCTTGCCAGAAAAGGGGATTGATCCTAATCTCTCAGGACCTCTGAAGAATCACCCTTGCTGACCCAGGACAAGGAAAGGGTGTTATCCTCTTTCAGTCATCTTCTAGGCTGATTCTAGGGAAAAAAATTAGGGATGTTTGACCCCCCCCCCCAAGAGAAGATTTATGAGGGCCATTGCTTCAAGTTGCCGAATGGCTCCCACTTGGAAGAGGGATCAGAATAATTATTTCTTGGCCCCAAGAGGCAGAAAAAGTAGTAGGTAGAAGCTGCAAAGTGGTATACTTAGTTAGGTATGATGTATAGTAAAAATCCCCATGGATTCAATCTAACCAAAAGTGAAATGGGATGCCCAAGGAATAAGGGGTTCCTCCTCACTGGGCTACAAAAAATTATTGGACAACTATTTTGTGATGTTTTATAGAGGGAATTCTTCAGGCCTGGGTTGGACTGACTAAAGTCTTTTCCAGGTCGGATTTTTCAATTTCTTGAATGAAAAAAAAATCAATCTTGAATGGCAATTAAACGTGCAGAATTATAAAATGTCAAAACAGAGGGGATCTCAGAAATCATTTAGTGGATGTCCATCAGTTGGGGAATGGGTGAACAAATTGTGGTATATGATGGCGACGGAATATTATTGTGTTGTAAGGAATAATGAACAGGATGATTTCAGAAAGAGCTGGAAAGACCTTCATGAAATAATGCAGAGTGAAATAAGCAGAACCAGTAAAATATTGTACATAAAAACAGCAATATTGTGGAATGATCAACTGTGATAGACTTTGCTACAAATAGCAATAAAATGATCCAGGGCAATTTTGAGGAATTTAAAACAAAGATTGCAATCCACTTCCAAAGAAGGAACTGTTGGGGTAGGAATGCAGATGAAAGCATACAATTTTTTGCTTGTTTATTTGGGGATATGTTGTGGGGTTTTGGCTTTATAAGATTAGTCACTTACAAAAAGGAGCAATATGGAAATATGTTTCATGTGATAATGCAAGTATAATCCAGACTAAAATGCCTGTCAGTTCTGGAAGGGGAGAGGGAAGGAGGGAGGGAGACAATTTGGATCATATAACTTTGGAAAACTGATGTAGAAAGCTGTTGTTACATGTAATTGGTAAAAAAAAAAATTTTTAATTAAATAAAAAAGAAAGAATCTAGTTCTACCTTAACAGAGGGGGAAACTGAGAAACAAAGGGATTCATTTGTAAAAATGAGACTATTTTCATTGACCAGATAATTTTCTGGAGAAGAGAAATATGCAAGTATTTTCTAATGGTACTAAAAAGAAGAGCATAAATTATTAATAAAATTTCCTTACCTGGTTAGAAAAAGGTATAGATTTTCATCTTAAGAATAAATAGTGAAATAAGCAAAAAGTACCACTACTCTTCATGAACTCCATTAATTACTCAATTTGTTAATTACATGAATGAGCTACCCTGATGTCATATTTATCAAAGATTCCATGCCTGGGTTGAAGTAAGATTTTTTCCACCTTAAGCCCATCTCCAATGCTTCCTGGTCATCATCTGGATGATGATCTACCATCAACTGAACCCTGAGGACTCTTTGCAGTTAAGCTTTCCCCTTCATTTGCCAATTTCCTCCCTCTACTGCTTTCACAGAAGCAAACAATTTGGAATTTCAACAACACAAAAAGAATGAAGGAGAGTCAAGGAGGATTTGGACGTCATTAAAATCTGACACTTAGGAAGGGGAGGGCAAGGGGAAAAAAAAGTTGTTGAGAAAGTTAAAATACTCAAACACACACACACATACACACACACATATAGATGATCAGAAAAGCTACCTAACCTAATGATAAATTTAGAACAGCAAAGTGAGTCACTAAAAGGCAATGCAATTTGCAGAAAACAGAAAATGGTATGGGTCAAGGTCAGTATAAGAGTGTGGCAAAGGTTAGGATAACATGAGGATTCAGGTCTGGATTCTTGACACTACAATGTATTTTATTTGTATTTCTCCTCCATACTTAAGGTTATTTTGCATAAATGTCTCAACAAGGAACTTAAATTGGAAATTAGGGCAAAAACTCCATAATACTTATCTTTCTCCTTCATCATCCATGGTGACTTTTGCATAGCAGTTACTATAAAAGTATTTTCATTTAGAGTAACATTTATGTAATGGGGCAGCTAAGTGGCACAGTGGATAGAATACTAGACCTAGAGTCAAGAAGACCTGAATTCAAATCTGCCTTCAAACACTTACTTACTGTGTGACTTGGGCAAGTCACTTAACTCTGATTGCTTGTGTATAAAATAAATTGGAGAAGGAAATGGTGAGTTATTCCAGTATCTTTGCCAAGAAAGCCCCACATGGGGTCATGAAGAGTCAGACATGACTGGAATGACTGAACAACAACAAAAATTTATGTAGTAGACACGGTCTTACAAGTTCATTTCTCATAATGCTTTAGGTCAAAAGAGCATTCCTAGTTGGGAGAAATCTCCTGAACTATGTATCCCACAATTCTTAAGCTGGCTGGAGCTAGAGACATAATTAGGAAGGGACTGATTGGTGAGGAGTTCTGGGTTAGGTAGGAGATTTAAGGAGCTGGACTGCTGGACTTGGTTACAGAGGGGTGATGTAGGTCAAGAGGCAAATGGCAAGTAGTCGGGCTACTCCTAGAAAGATAGAGCAAAGTGGACCGCATGGAGCAAGGTGGCCACAATGTTCTCCAACTCAAGAATTATAGCTGGACCTTGATGACTCCAGAGTCATGATGAGAAGAGGTTTCGGCCAATTTTCAGCCTACCCTGAGAAATGTCGAAGAACCTCCAAGGGAGACGGCACTGTACCCCTAAGCACTTACTACTGGGATCAGGAGACTCTCATGAGGTCACGACTGCCTTTGTCCTCCCAATATACCAGGGAATTAGAGAAATTAAAGGGTAATTAAATTATAACTTCACTATTGTGTACCTATAGGAGATGGTTTTCATTTTGTATGGAGGTGCAGAGAATGTTTTTATTATTTAAATCCTTTTTGTTCTTTGATGTTTTCAACAGTTTCAGTGTTTTAGCTGTTGGATTTGTTCCCTTTTATATATATGGCAGGCCAGAGAATGGATTGGATAGGTGCTCAGCCTGTAAAGTATATATTGCTGCTGAGCCAAAGTACACCAACATAGGAGGAAGTGGGGAGGGCAGGAAAGCAAAGGGTACTGCATTTGGATCATAGCCAGTAAAAAAGAAAAGTCTCAAACAAGCGAGGGTCATATAATAACTACTGACAGGTTCAATTCCAACAGCTAGTGAAAACCATCTGATTTTCAATTACAGGTATTTAAAGACCACATTAATGGCCTTCTATTCTTCCTGCCTCCAGTCTCTTTGGGCTGAAATCCATCTTATTCAAAGGTACCATACCAGTTTGTCTTAGACATTATTTTCACCGTATCATGTCACTGCCCAAACACCTATACTGGCTTCCATTGTCTGTATGTCAAAAATCTTTTCCCCTCCCATGTACTCCAAGTTCCCTACCCATTTGCTGTTGTTCAGTCATGTTAGTCAGAGCTGACTCTTCATGACCTCATCTGGAGTTGTTTTGGCAAAGATACTGGAGTAGTTTTGCCATTTCCTTCTCCAGCTCATTTTACAGATGAGGAAACTGAGGCCAACTAAGTTAAGTGACTTGCCCAGGGTCACATGACTAGTAAGTGTCTGAGGTCAATCCTTACCCATAGACCTCTTTTATCTTTCTAAACTCAACTTCCATTGGTCCCTTTATGTCTTCTGCCCACCTAGACTTTCTGCCTCCTTTCTATCCATCATTTCTGTCTACTACTCTTAAGACATTTTCCATGATGTCAATCTCTTCCCACTGCAATTACACCTTCCTCCAAACTACTAAACACTTGTATATTTATTTATTACTTGGGGTCACATTATGAAGTCAGAACCTCTTACTCCATTTCCATTGGCACCTCAAGACCCAGTATCTTCAGACTTTCTCTTCTTTTCCTGTCCCCAACCCCAACCCCACAACCACTCAGGACAGGATTCTATGAATGCTTAAGTTTAATGTTATCTCTTCCTAGGGAGAAGTTTTGGATTTTTAACAGTGTTCTTTAGGAAAAAGAATGGCTTTCTCACTGCAAATTTTAATCATCCATGAGCAAGCAGGGGAGATATTACAGGGGGAGGGGGCTTTCTCAACACTCCTGAAACACATGGTCATGCTGGTCAGCCTACATTATGTAAGGTTGGTCCTGTTTATCCTTTGAATGCATTCATAGAATGTCCCCAGTCCTTCTAAATCAGCACTTTGTCTATTTAATTAGACTGTTGGCTCTCTGGAACAAGAGCTATGTCTTCTTTTTCATTACCTCTAGGACCCGGTACACAACAAATGCTTTCAGAATAAGTGACATTTTTTTTTGGTTGTCATGAAACTGTCACCACTTTTTGAATTTTGTTCCCACAATGCAGGAGCTGAAGATGAAAGAGATGCTGATGTTCAGACTTTGGAATGAACTAGAAAGTGGAATGAAATGTTATAAACCCATTAAAAGAAAGTGAGAAAGATTAGACACACACCAGTCTCCCCCTTTCCAGCTCCAAATTCCCATATCTTTTTCTGTGATTAGGTAGGTAGAGTGAGTGACTTGTAATTGAGGCAGGTTCATTTTTTCTCAGGGGTGGAGTAACTGACCTCTCTGAGATTACAGGCAATTATTCCTCTCTGGCCAGAGGTCATTTATACTTTCCTCCTTCTTCTCCCCCACTGGGCGTTCAAACAACGAGCAATTTCTCCATAGAGAATGACTGTTATGGGATCAGTGATCAGAGAACACATTATTGCTCTGAAGAAAATTGTTCACTTGGCTCAACAAAATAGGCCAGTTACTGGGATACAGTTTTGTTCTATAGACTTCTTCTTTGTAACAGCATTCACCCTAATGCGATATTTTATCTGTTGGGTATTCACAGAAGAAAGTTCCATTTGCCTTACAGAAAGTAAGAGTAAGAGGATACTGAAATGAAAGGCAGCAAACTGAACGCACAATTACCAGAAAGCTCCCATTGATACCCCTGAAGTCTCTGATACATATCAAAGATCGCAGGACCCAGCATTGGAAGCTCTCTGGCCTAACCCCCTTACTTTACAAATGAGGAAACTCACAAATTCAATAAGCATTTACCAAGTGTTTTTACTATGTGAAAGGTTGACTTGTCCAAAGTCACACAGGTGACAGAGGCAAGATTTCAACTTAGGTCTTCAGTTTTCTAAGACCAGCTTTCTAGTTTCTGTGCAGACATGTTGTTCTTCAATCATTTCAGTCAGGTCTGACGCTTCATGATCCCATTTGGGGTTTTCTTTGTAAAGATACTGGAGTGGTTTGCCAATTCCTTCTCCAGCTCACTTTACAGATAAGGAAACTGAGGCAAAAAGAATTAAGTGACTTGCCCAGGGTCAGACAACTAGTATCTGAGGCCAGATTTGAACTCGAGTCTTCCTGCCTCTACCTTCCAGTGCCACCTAGGTGCAGGTATGCTTCATCTAACTGGATATTTTTGTTCTACCAAGTGGGAGGTGAGGAAGGGAGGGAGTGGTTCAGGTAGACACTTTGGGGAAGACAGAATGAAGTAAATTAATACAGACATTGTGTCTTGTGAAATGTTTCTGCAAACTGATGAAGTCTAATCTTCGTGGGGAGAGGAATTACCCCAATTTTCTCTACGATTATACAATACCATCAGGAATAAGACAATCTGTTTGATGGATAGTTTTAATAAGCAAAGTTTTGACAGCTGAAGCCTTATAATCTAACTTTTGATGATACTGCCTTAGCATATCCCTTATAGCTTCCATTTCTATCCTAGAGCAAGGCTATAATCATAAAAACACATGACAGAATGAAAGTATATGACATCATATGAAATATTTAAATAGGTAAATGATATTGTCTGCAAAGAGAATGATCTTTGTACTTAGGACCAAAGAAAATGGCTAACTAGGAGATGAAAGCTAAGATAAGTAGGAAGATAATATAAGATAATATAAAATAAGATAAGTAAGCATTTAGCTATCTTGAGTTCAAGTCAATGGATCCAGGTGATCCATTGGATTATCCCAGGATACTGAAAGAACGGAACAAACTGCTGAGCTATGGTTAGTGATCACTGAAAGATTTTAAAGTGGAAAGTAGCCCAGACCTAAAGAAGGACAAATACTCCAATGTTTTCTATTCTATTCTTTAAGTAGATGAGAATGGAACCTATAAACTACACACCACTGAGCTTGACTGGCAATAAATTTTTTTTTAATTAAATTGACTGGCTTAAGAAAATGTTCACAGAATCCAAGAATATTGCTTAATATTTTCATCTATGATTTAGTTGAAGCCATATAAAGCCTGCTTGTCAAGCATGAAGCTGACACAAAGCTAGGCAGAAAAGTAATTATCACAAAGAGCCAGTGTGGCTTTATAAACACAGTTATGCCACACTAATCTCATTCCCCTTATTTTTACACAGAATTACTTGATTGGAAGATCAGGGGACGGGGTAGTTTACCTAAATTTACCTAGATTTTAGCAGGGTATTTGACATTTTCTCTCGCACATAACAATGGAGAGCTGTGTTGTACATAAAAAGTAGAGTTAGATATTATTCAATGCCTAGCCCTGAAGGGTAATAATAGTAATAAGAGCTAGCATTTATATAGCACCTACTAGGTGCCAGGCACTATGTCAAGTGCCTTACAGACAATACTCCAATCAGTGTTATGTTGGGATGATATCTTATAGAGTTACCCAGATAACTGACTGAGTTTGGTCCTGTGCTCTTTAATATTTTGATCAATAACTTGAATGAAGATATAGAAGATCTGCTTATCAAACACAGAGATGACCCGGTGTTACCAAGAAAAGCAAACCACTGGATGACAGAATGGCTATCCAAAGATATCTTTACTTTGGGCAAAGGGCAAAAGAACCCTTGGATTTTCAAAAATCAGCTTTTTAAAAAGCATAAGATAGGATAGTCGAGGCTAGAAAAGAGGCCATTTGAGAAAAAATCTTGGGGGAGCTACAATCATAATATCCATGGGTAGTGAGACCTGGTAATCAAAAAAGCAAATATAATAGCTACATTGTACAGCTAGATGTTTCAAGATACAGCACAGGACCTGGAGTCAGGAAAACTGATCTTCATGAATTCAAATCCAACCTCAGATACTTACTAGCTGTATGACCCTGGACAAGTCACTTAACTTAATTGGCCTCAGTTTCCTCATCTGTAAAAATGAGCTGGAGATGGAAATGGCAAACCACTCCAGTATATCTGCTAAGAAAACTCCAAATGAGATCATGAAGAATATAACATGATTGAAAAAAATAACTAAATAACATTAGCTGCATTAAAAGAAGCATGGTGTCTAAGACCATAGTGAGAATAGTTCGAAGATATCTTGCTCTGCTCTGGTTAGGCCACAGTTAGAGTATTATGTTCAGTTCTGAGTGCCATATTTTAGGAAGGTGACACTGATAAAGTGAAGAATGTCCAGAGGACCATGATCAGGATAGACAAAGGCCTCTCAAGATCAAACCATATGAGATCTAGTTGAACTGGGAATATTTAAGCAAAACTGATAACTATTTATTAGGGATATTATAAAGGGTATCTTTTGTTTGGGTTTGATTTGGACTAGATAGCCTCTATCATCCCTTCCCACTCTGAGCTTTTGGGATTCTCTGATATCAATGCTGGATATCAAGAATAGAATATTGTTTAGGAAACTGTTTATATATGTTTTTAAAAAATATATGCCTTTGTATAAATAAAGCTACTAGCAGCTATACTCCCATTTTTAAGACCAAAAAATCAATCGTCATCAGGAAATCCAAATGCAATACTGATCATATTGATGAAGATGAATAAAGATGAAAATGCCAAATCCTGGAAGGGCAATAGAAAGGAAGAGACACTATGACACTGAAAGTAGACTTGAGAATTGGTCTAAAATCTCTTTAAGATAATTTGCAATTATGCTAAAGCTATTAAACTTTAACCTTTAATAACCATAAATAACCTTTGACTCAGTGAATCTGAAAACTCACTGAGTATACATACAATCACACACACACACACATATAAGCAAAGAACTAGGAGGAATAGAGGTGGTCACTGACTGGGGAAGTGCTAAACCCAATTCTGCTATATGAAAGTAATGGAATAATATTGTATCAGAAGAAAGGACAAATATGAAAAATTCAAAGCAACTTGAGAAGACTTGTATGGATGCTGAGTAAAGTAGAACTAGGAGAGCAACACAAAGAATTTAAAGGAATGTAACATTGAAAGAAACAGAAAATGACAGCTAGAAGCTAAACTAGAACTGGTTTTGGAGACAGAGAGCATGGGTTCAAATCTTTCCATTTCCTTTAACATTCATTGCCTGCATGACCATGGATAAGTCATCTAACTTCCCTGGGCCTCAGTTTCCTCATCTATAAAATGAGGAGGTTGAATTAGATAGCTTTTGAGGTCCCTTCTAGCTCCAGATCTATGATTCTATTTTTTTTTTTTTAGTCTAAGGACTATTAATGACTTCTTCTGACTAATGATGAAGCAGAAGAGATGATGGAAGGTATGAAAATGTGTATAGTTTATGACACAGCCAGTGTGATTTGTTTTGTTACATAAGAGTGGAGAGGAGAAAGGGAAGAGAAGGGAAGGAAGAAAGTCATCTGTAAATAACTAATTTTTAAGAGAAAAAAATCAATAAAACATTTAAAAAAATTTTAATTGACCAAATATTTCTTCTATTTAAATAAATAATTTTTTAAAATCTATTTAAATGCCAAAGAGATGTATAAGGAATCCTTCCTTAATTACCTTCCTACATGAATCTATTACTATTTAATTTTAGAGGCTACACAATTAGACTAAAACTGAAGCCATTACATTCAAAAAGTGCCACAGCTACTTGGTTAATCTGATCATTAGAAATTTCCATTAAAAGCTTCCATTTATTATAATGCATTGCACAACCTGTAGTTGGGCTGCTATACCTTAGAGGCAAACCAGGAAAAAACACTGTTTACTCAGAAGTGCTTGGGACACTGCATGCATGCAAGAAATATTTTAAAAGAATAACCTGACCTAGAGTTATGTACCACCCACCAAGCATTCCCATACTTAAACCTAGATGATAGATAAGGCTGTTTGAAGACATACCTGAAGACATTTCAAGAGGGCTACACTGTAGTGAGATAGCATGCCTCTTGAGAGCAGGTATACATTCTTTTCATCTTCTGTAAACCTTTCTAAAGCCTACTTAATGCTAATTAATGATGATGTTTTGGTTCTGATGCAAGAAGTTATCCATTGCAATTGCTTTTGAAATTCCTGAAATAGGGGGCAGCTGGGTAGCTCAGTGGATTGAGAGCCAGGCCTAGAGATGGAAGGTCTTAGGTTGAAATCTGAGCTGGTGTGTGACCCTGGGCAAGTCACTTGACCCCCATTGCCTAGCCCTTACCACTCTTCTGCCTTGGAACCAATACACAGTATTGATTCCAAGACGGAAGGTAAGGGTTTAAAAAAAATTAAAAAAAAAAAAAAAGAAATTCCTGAAATAATCCAAAAATCCTTTTTGCCCTCTACCCACAACTACTTTACTTAACCATCCTTCCCTCTTTCCATCCCCCCAAAAGAACCTAAAAGTTAAGAAGATATCGCTGAAGCCATCCAATATAAATTATACATAAAAACAACTCTCCTCTACAATGACCCAAGTAAGGGATTATCATGCCTCCGTCTGAAAATCAACAGTGTGTATGTAGGGGAGAGAGGGACTCACTACCCCGTGAGCCAGCCCATTCTACTTTTTCAAAGTTTTGTGGGCTCATTTTTCCTTCTGTCCAGCTGAAACATATTGTCCTTGGTTCTATCTACCTTCAGAATTGAATAGAAGGGGGAAGTTGGGTAGCTCAGTGGATTGAGAGCCAGGCCTAGAGATGGGAGGTCCTAGGTTCAAATCTGACCTCAGACACATCCCAGCTGTGTGATCCTGGGCAAGTCACTTGACCCCCATTGCCCAGCCCTTACCACTCTTCTGCCTTGGAGCCAATACACAGTATTGACTCCAAGATGGAAGGTAACGGTTTAAAAAAAGAAAAAAGAATTGAATAGAAGCCTTCTAAACTCTTTCACCCATCATAATCTACCAAATTAAAAAAAAGACTTATTCTATCTTCCCTAAATTTTCTCTCTTTTCCAAACTAAGCATTTTCTGTTCATTGCTCCTACAGTATATTGCCTAGTCTCTTCACCTAGTCTCCTGTGCCTTGCCTATATCCTTCTGAAAATGGGAAGGTCAGAAATGAACATAGCACTCCCGAGACAGTTTAACTAGGGAACAACACTTCTCCACCATTACTTCCCTCATTCTAGACACAGTAGCTCTCTTAAAAAACATTAAATTGGCAACTACTGTGTAATACTATTGTCTTACAGTTTACTAAAACTGCCCAGGCTTTTTTTCCAATCACATGATCATAGATGTACTGTTAGCTGCCTAGACCTCATTCAGGTTATACTTATAAAACTCATTTCTGGGAGCCCGAGAATTCACAGGTACCCCTATTAAGTTAAACCGTATTAGATTCAGCCCATCCTTTTAGCTCATTATCATTCTTTTGGATCATGAATCTGGCACCTAATGTTAGATATCCTGCCCAGTTGGGTTTTCTGTCATCTGAAAATGAGACAAGCATGTCTTTGTGGAATAAATGACCTCTGAAGTTTCATCCACATGCATGAACTTTTGTGAGTTTATGAATGATGAGATTGGGAGGCCAGGTTGTCCGGAATGTTGAGCGTGTGAAGAGGAGTAATATGAAATAAGACTGGAATAGTAGGCTGGCACCTAATTGTGAAAGGCTTTAAACGCCAAAGTGAAGGATCAGTGATCTAGAAGGAAGGATCATCAAAGATTTTCAAATAATGAAGTATGTAAGATTAAAACATAATATCCAAAATGCTCCAAGTATTATATTAAATATAATTTATTAATAATAACATAAAGCAAAAAGGAAAATAAAAGGCTAGAGAAAAAAGAGAGAGCTCACCTAGCCACACACATGGAGAAAAAGAGAGAGAGCCAGGGCAGAGTTAAAGAACTATATACACACATTATGCAAATGTGGGGATGAAGAGGAAAGGGATGTCTGGAGATGTAGTTCAAGGGTACAAAATTTTCTAAATATACAAGTTAGAAGAATTCTTTACTTTGGGCAGCTGAGTGGAAGATAGACTGAAGGAGAAACTGGAAGAAGATAGACCATTCGGGGGGCTATTACAGAGGTCCAGGTGAAACTAACAAGGTCCTGAACTAGAAGAGTCTCGGTGTGGTTGGAGAGAATGGAAAAAAGGAAGCAAGAGAATGGACTGGATAGACTATGAACATCAGGACAAGGGGATGAAGAAATCAAAGTTAGAAAACAGCATGTGACTGAATTGCTAACTATTAGGTCAAAACTAGGAAGGGAGAAAAGTATGGCCAGATCAGGGATGATGAACTGAGAAAACGAGGAGAAAGTCTGAAGGTCATGATAAATAGTTTTAGAGACATTGAAATAGCAACAATGATGAAAAGATAAACATAATAAAAGGAGAATTTCAGATATCAGAGTCACAGAAAGGGTACAGTATTGGGTAATAAGGTCTACAGTGTGGATGGTTGAGCTATTGTGCCCTTATCGTTAAGGAAGATTTCTTCCAATCATAATTCATTCACTCAGTTCACAAATTGAGAAGTCACGAATGACTTCTAATCAAATCTAAAATGATGGATTGAGTCTAAGAGGAAAAAATTCAATAGAAAGTAATGTAAATATTTGAGTTTTTTAAACATCAAGTCCACAAATACAGGATAAGGGAGGCATGGCTACATGATAGTTGATGAGAAATAGATCTGGGTGTTTTCATGGACTGCTTGATCAAAATGAGTCAACAGTGTGGCCTAGCAACCACAAAGCTAATGTAACCTGGAGCTACTCTATGACCCAGCATCTAGAGTGAAGGAGGTGATATAGTAGCCCCACACTCTACCTGAGTCAGACCACATTTCCAATATTGCAAACATTTGTGGATGCCACATTTTACGAAGAACATTAATAAATTGGAAAACATTAAGAAAAGGGGAACCAGGTTATTGGATGCCATACCCTCTATTCAAAAATAAGCTGAAAAAACCTGGACTATTTACCCAGGAGAAAAAAACTCAGAGGGCACATGACAGCTGATATTAAATATATGAAAGGCTATCATACCTAGAAGGATTAGAATTTTTCTGTTTTAGCACCATAGGAAAGAACTGGGAGCAGCAGATGGAAATTTGAGACAGGATATTTCAATTCTACATTACTAAACCCTTCCTCATCATTAAAGCTATCCAAGAACAGAATGGACTACCGTGGGAGAGAGTAGGGTCTGCTTAAACAAAAGCTTTCAAAAATGGTTTGACGATTGCTTGTCAGCCCATAATGAGTGGAACAGCAAGTTGGCCAGGTAAAGGCTGGCTTCTGAGGCCCCTTCTAATTGTTGTAATTTGTGATTATGTTTTTTTATTCATAGTGTCTTTCAAAATTCCAAATGTGGAATAATGGACAGAGAACTGGGAGAACATAGATTCAATTCCTACCTCTGGAAGGAAGGAAGAAAAAGAGGGAAGGAGGAAGATTAGGATGGAGAACAGAAATAAGCATTTATTAAGGTCCTGCTATATGCCAGATACTTTGCTTTGCTATACTCTTTACAATTATTATCTTGTTCATCCTCACAACCACCCTTGGAAGTAGGGGCTATGACCAACCCATTTTAAAGATGAGGGAACTGAGTCAGACAGAGGACTTGCCTAGGGTTACACAATTAGTAAGTGTCTAAGGCTGAATTTGAACTCAATTCTTCCTGACTTCAGGTTCCATGCTCAAGCTGTGTAGTAACACATACTGACTGGGTTACCTAAATAAGTTGTTTACTTTCTCCATGGCCCAGTCAATTCTCTAAAATCTTAAGTCAAGTTCTCTCTGCACACACATATACACACATATGCACTCATGCACACAGACATACACAATCACACACACACACACACATACACACACAAACACAAATCTTGAGGTTTGGTGATTTTTAAAAACATGCTTCCTTTTAAATGTACCAGTCCAGATTTTGGAGAAACCTAGAAAGAACTGCATGAATCAATACAGAGTGAAGTGAATAGAACCCAGAGAACAATTTATATAACAGTGGGGAAAAAAGAGAATTTTAAAAGACTTAAGAACTCTTATTGACATACAATGACTAAATCTGATTCCAGAGGACCAATGATAAATCATACTACCTACTTCCTGACAGAGATGAGCTCAAGATATAAAATGACATAAATCTTCAGCATTTCTATATATTTCCAACACATCCAGGCAGCAGGAATTGGAAAGACAAATTCCATTTAAAATCACCCTAGGCAATATAAAACAAACACAGCAACTATATGAACACAAGATATAAAATGAGGCATACACTTTTGTACATGATCAATGTGAGAATTTGTTTTGCTTGACTATACATATTGATTGCAAAGAGTTTTTTTTTTCCTTTTTGCAATGGGGAGATGGGAGGATAAGGAATGACAGAGACAGAGCAACTATATATATATATATATATATATATATATATATATATATATATATATATATATATAAGACAAACAGGGTAGCTTTGGAAGGTTGAACTTAAATACTTAAAAGCAAGTAGCATATAATAGAACTATAAAGCTCTATTGTCCATGTACAATCCTCTTTTCTGTTCTACTCTACATATGGAAGAATTCTGTTTATTTTATGTCCCCTAAATCCAGAATTTAAAAAACTGTACCTGTCTACTTGTGGCTTTCTTAATCAAACAAGAAATGAATAAGTCACCAGAAACCACCATACATGCTTTATTATATAATCAGATAATAATTTGTCCCAGGTTTTAATGCCATCACTTTTTCTTTGAGAAAACTAAATGAGAGATTAACACTTCCTGAGGTCCCAAAATAAGAAGTTGTGGTTGTGAGGGGCACTTTATAAAATTATTATTTCAGTGAATCCATGTTCCTAGAGGAATATATATGCCTATGAAGTTATGCCTTTGCTGCAGAAAAAAAAAGACAAGAGGAACTTCAAGCTGCCCATCTGCACCAAATTACTAAATTACTCCTCTCTTAAACTACTTGTATTCATATCTGGCCCCAAAACATTTCATTTTACAAAAATATCCCTTCCTGTCACATTTTCGTGGGTTAATCAGGATCACTGCTTAAATCCCTATTGGTGATGGTGATAAGGTTACTTTACAAAGCCCAAATAGAACAGCATGTTCCCATCACCTTGGCCTTGAATGCCCACAAGAGAATTGCTACCAATTTGGGCTGGCATACTTGCCTTAGAATTCTATTTGAGTAATTTTTTCTGCCCAAAATCATGCTCTCACATCTTGGAAGTCAATGATATATTTAAAATAGATCAAGTTGCTAAAAGTGGATGGAAAGGAGAAGGCTGGAATAATACAAATGTCTAAGAAAATATTAGCATTTTGCCCAGAATGATCAAATATTAGCAGTGATGCTTCTTTTTTTGCTTATTTCCCCTATTTTTATTGATAGCTTTTACTTTTATATTACCTTAAATTCCAAATACATACCTCCCCCACCACCATTGAGCCAGAAATCCTAATTTTAAAAGTCTTAATAAGAAAAAGCAATCTAGCAGAATCGCCACAGCAAATCCAGTCTGACAGTGCATAGAATGAATGTTCCATTGCTAGAGTCCCCCACCACTTCAAAGAAGGAAAGAAGAGCTGTGGAAGGTTGAACTTATATACTTAAAAAGCAAGTAGCATATAATAGAACTATAAAGCTCTACCGTCCGTATACAATCCTCTTTTCTGTTCTCTTCTCTCAGGTCAAATTTGGTCATTACAATTACATGGCTGCTTCTTTCCTTAAAAGATATTTAATAGTTTGGGGCCCAGGTCTCTTCAAGTGTTACCTATCACTTAGAGAATAGGATCAGAATAAAGAAGTTCTAGGTTCTGTCTTCAAATTCTTACTGCCCATGACATTGGGGAAGTCCCTTAGCATCTTCAGATTTTGGTTTACCTCACTGTGGAGAGGGAATAAAACTGAAGCCTGGCAGAGAAGCGAATGTTATCACATGTTCTCTTAATTAAAGGTGCTTGGTTTTGGCTTATCTTCAAAGATTTTTAACCAGATTAAAGTAAACCAATGAAGGAATGGGATAGGAGAGAAGGAAGCTGCTCCCCTTCAGCCCAAGAAAATTTAGGCTCATCCAAGGCCAGCATCATTCCAGGGGGGTTTCCCCATCCTCATTAGACTTTCAGCTCCTCCAGAGCTTTGGGTCCCCAGTGCTTTACCAAAGTCTGGCACATTATAAGGGCTTAATAAAACACTTATGCTGTTGGTTCATTGAGAGAGGACACTGTATATCCTCAATGTTTCTGAACAAAGTTGATTTCACCGCCCATTCAATATGCACAAAATGGATCACCTCTAGAATTGCTTTATCAGAAACATTTCTGGTGGCTGGCCCATACTAGAATGAGCTTTTGTTCCTATTCTAGATCAGAGGTGCATCTCAACCCATCGAACAACTTCCTCCTTCCCTCAACACACATTTGTACCTCCTGCCTTGGTCAGATCCATACTAAGAGCAGAACAAGAAAGGATGTGTAAAATAACTAAGCTCTTTGTTACATGCCCTTCCTTCATGTCCCCGGGATAAATGTTTCAAATTCTGAAGTGTTTGGATAATACCAGTATGAAATTGGGGCAATTCAATTTTTTTCACGTCTACGTTTCTGCAACAGTGTCTAGGAAGAATACGTAGTTAGGAAAAAATAATGTCATTCAGTATGAACACACTGTGCTATGTTTAATGGGAGGGATCACTGGAAAAAAAGCAATAATCTCTTTGGAATTGTTGGGTATTGAAGCTGAATATAATTTAGTGAAGAGACAATTTCATACAAAAGAGTCTAAGAAAAGTTCACGTAATTTATAAACTTTAAAAAGATAGACACTGATTGAAGAACAAAAATCCCCCAAACCACACCCTATACTTTTCCTATTTTAGAAAGTAAATTGTTGGCTCTATCCTGGCTATGTATCTTTTTCATACTATAGTAAAAGAAACCACCTTTTGTTAACTGTAAAAGAAAGAAAGTAAATTGCTGGTTCCTTTTTATTTGCTTCTGTGAGTTGTATTTTAAGGTGTTTTTTTTTGGGGGGGGTGCGGTTTGAGATGGAGGGAGTGTCCATCTCTCAATGTATTTACTATAGATGATGGCCATCCTGAATACCTAATTAGGGTACACAGCCAACTAAACCATGCTACCATCTTTACTTTAAGACTAATTTAAATTATTTAAAATAAATTGCATCATGTCATAAACCATATACATATATGGCACAGAATCATAAGATCTTTGTCCCGGAATAGGAAGGGACTTGGAAGATTTTCAAGGTGCCATTACTTGACAAAACAAAATAAGTTATACTCAATGAAAGCAACATAATAAAGAATGAGGCTGATAAGAGTTGCCACCAAATGCCCCTTTCCTTATATCCTTGCTCCTCTCTATGACCTCTTCTGTTTATCTCTGCTTCCCTTCCTTTGTGTCTCCTTTATCCTTAACATTTTCCCTTAAGTATCTATATTCTGAGTCTTCAAATGAGAGAAAGCAATACTGATGTGAAAGAGGGATTTCTGTCCAGTATCTGCATGTTCAAATTTGCCTTGCTACTCTGAGAATTGGCCACAAGTTCCACAAGCCCAGACACTGTGTCTTTATATATTTAACTATGGTGTCTATCAGATGGAAACCTTTTTCATTTCATACACTAGGTTGCTGTGAGCACCGTCTTGGTACAGAAATAGCTAATCTCCCTTGTGCAAACACCAGATATATAACAAAACAATCATTAATTAATAATTAGCCAATCCCCAAGATTCAGGGGATGGCATTCGGTATTACTGACAAGGAGAAAGAGAATCTAGAGCCTTTAGTGTTTGTACCTAAGCCTGTTTCAGTAAAATCATAGATCAGCCAAAGGTGATGGACTTTCTCTTCCCTGTTGTTCTAGGTCTTCCTCCTTAAAAATAACACTGGAACAAAAATCCAAAGATACTCAGTGGGCAGTTTCAGGATTGCTAAAGTCTCAGTAGACAGTCATCAGGTCTCAAGGAGAAATGAAGCCCAAACTTATTTCAGTTTTCTATATTCTGTACACCCTGCCCCCAGGGTTCTTGTGTCTTCTTATTTCTTGGACTATGAGGTTTCTCCCTGGCCAAAGATTGTTTAAAGCAGATCTCTATGCTCATTGATTGACATAAATATAACAAAAAGTGCTCTATTATAAATTCTCTGTCATTGGAGAAATCACAAGTTTCCTTCACTTAAAATGTCATAAGGTCTAGACTTGGATTGGAGATATTTTGCAGATAAGGAAATCAAAGCCTTGACAGTATAGTGACCCAAGATTACCCAAAAAATAAATAGGCATTCTTGGATTTGAACCCAGATCCTCTGAATAAAGACTTAGTAGTATTCCTGTGCCAGACACAATCTGCCTACCCTCAGGAACACCCCTGAGGCCTCCTGTAAGCTATAGCGTACATGTATTACTTATCCCCTGTGCATTTATCATGTTAATGATGAATGTTAATATCATGTTAATAATGATGAAAAGCATCATGATGTCATGGGCAGGATGGTGGACCTAGATTCATACCCTACTTGAGATCCTTCCTACTGTGTTATCACAAGAAATCCAATTAACCTCCCAGAGCCTCAGTTTCTCCCTTGGTAAAATGGCAATAATAATACATGCGCTACTCACTTCAAGTGCAAGTAGGTGGCACAATGGATAGAGTGCCAGGTCTGGAGTCAGGAAGACTTATTTCCTAAGTTCAAATCCAGTTTCATAAACTTACTAGCTCTGAAATCCTGGACAAATCACTTTACCCAGTTTGCCTCAGTTTCTTCATCTGTAAAATGAACCAGAGAAAGAAATGGCACACTACTAACAAGGATCTTTACCAAAAAACCCTCAATGGGGAAATAAAGCATTGGACACAAGTGAAACAACTGAACAATAACAAACTTACTTTGTTAGTGCTTTGTTAGCCTTAAAACAGTATAGAAATATGAGTTTTATGCAACATTGTATTATACTTGTTTGGTTTATTGCTCCTATTAACTTAAGGTATGGTTTTGATGCATCTTTGTATTCATTCATTCCTTCAAAAAGCATATAGGTACCTACTAAGCACCAGACTAGAGAAACCAAAATAATTTCTGCATTCAAATAGTTCATATTCTACTGTGAAGAACTGGAAAAAAACATGTATATGGATAAGTAAAATTTTAAAATATAAGTAAATTAGTCATTTCAGAAGGAAGACTTTGGAAAATCTTTCCCCAGAGATCTAGACCATTAGCTGCAAGACCTCTGGCAAATTATTTAATTTCTCTAAATTCCACAAGCCTTGATGTCAAAGAGAGTGTGGTGTGACTAACCAGTCTGGAATATCATACATGAGAAACTGAAGTAAGGGTCTTTCCCATTTGAGCCTCAGTTTCCTCATCTATAAAATGAGGGGTTTGGATGAGATCTCTAACACAAAGACCAGTTGGGTGGCTATGGACGAATCATTTAATCTCTACAAGCCTTAGTTCCCTTATATCTGCCATGTATCACTCTAGAATGAGTTGGTATTCCCAAAATGCAGTACATGGGTCCCACACACACCATGATGCCCAGCACAGGACCTCCTCAGTGCCTGACACAATGTTTTACCAAGAAAGACAGCTTGGCATAGTTCAATATGGTATCATACTCAAACAAAAAGAGGTTACTAAACCGTACATAGCTATCTCTTTGTGTCCATGTTGACTTAGAAAACCACATATCGACATTATTTATGTACTATTGCATTTTTATTTTATTAAATATTTCTCAATTTCATTTTAATGTGGTTCAGGACCCATTTGGCACTATTACAGGCTGCATGTGCAAGGCACATGTTTGATACCTCTGGCATATGGTGTATATGTGTGATTTAGAGTCAAGAAGATCTAGGCTCAAATCTGGCCCAGATTTGTTAGCTATCTGACCCTGTACAAGATGCATAACTTCCCTGAGGCTCAGTTTCTTCGATCTTCAAGATGAAGATGAGGGGGCAGCTGAGTAGCTTAGTGGATTGAGAGCCAGGCCTAGAGACAGGAGGTCATAGGTTTAAATCTGGCCTCAGACACTTCCCAGCTGTGTGACCCTGGGCAAGTCACTTGACTCCCATTGCCTAGCCCTTACCACTCTTCTGCCTTGGAACCAATATACAGTATTGATTCCAAGATGGAAGGTAAGGGTTAAAAAAAAAAGATGAAGATGATATCTCACACGGTTATTGTCAAAATCAAATAAAACAATCAATTAAAGCCCTTTGCAAAATGGGGGCTATTATTATTATTACACAACAGACACTTAAAGGTTTGTAGAACATAAAGAATAAATGATGATATGGAAAAAAATCATATTATTAACCATTCCAGCAAGTCTTCCATTCTTTATCTTAAGATTTTTATGGAAAGAAGCCTGTGAAAATTTCAAGCATTTGTGCAAAATACAAGGTCTGGGTCACCATATGTAAGAAATAAAGAAATAAAACAACTTTCCTTTCACATATAAATTCAAAATGGAAATAAAGTTCCCCACCCACTCAATTGCTTCTAACTGCAAAGAAATCTAGCAACTATGCATTCTGACCTAGATTATTATTAACTAGATTAACATTACTAAATATAATCAGTCCAGATTTTTCATTCATGTTTGTAGTTGTATCTAAAGCAAATATAAATTCTGGAAAGATTTAGGATATTTAAGAGCCTTTTCCCATAGCAATCAGCAAGGCTCTATGTCTAAAAATATGACAGTCTACGCAATGAACTATATGGGAAACTCCATTTAAGAAGCTTGAGGGGAAAAAAGTTAGTTAATTATTTAATAATCCCTGAGTATAGTAATAAAAATGGCCAAAGGTTTTACTGTATCAAATCATCTGTCATCCACATGGACAATAAACTTTTAGAACTATTGCCACATTACCAACAGATGATTTCATTATCACATCAAGAAACTTTTATAAAATTCAGCTGCTATTATATTCCCAGAAGTAGTATCATTTCAGTTGTCTTGCAAATTCATGCTCTTGGGCCAGAAGATTAAGTTGAGATGTCATTTAGTGTCTAGTCAGCTGTTTTATTTTGGAAAGTCAGCCCTGCTTCCCAAATGTCTCTCTTTCCCATCTCTCCTCCCGAAGGTTGAATTATCTTAATGGTAAACTGAAATTTTTCAATCCCATTTTCCTTTCTTCCCTATGTCCTCTTGCTAGCAAATTAGCAAAGATGACAAAGGACAGAAATAGTCAATGTTGGAGGGGCTACAGAAAGTCAGATATACAGAATTAGTTGATTTGAGATTTGGTCTAACCATTCTGGAAAATTATTTAGAATTATGCAGAAAAAGAAACTAAAATATCTACACACTTTGACCTAGAGATCTTACTGCTAGGCATATAGTCCAAGGAAGTCAAAGATAAAAAGAAAGATCCCATACATGTCCACATAGTTTTAACATCACACTTTGTGGTAGCAAAGAGCCAGACCCAAAGTAGATGCCCACTGAATAGGGAATGAATGGCTAAACAAATTGTCGTACATGAACGTAATGGCATATTACTGTCTGACAAGAATGACAAATATGAAGAATTTAGAGAAATATATAAAGATGAATATGAACCAATGCAAAGAGAAGTAGGCAGGAACAGTAAAGCAACATGTGCAATGATAGATGGAATTGACAATGTAATTGACACTGAATGCTACAGGACTCCAATAAGCAGGAGAAGAGATGAGAAAACATTATCTTAATGTTTTCACTGAAGGAGTGAGGAACAAAGGGTATGGAATGCTAAATATGTTGTTGAATGTGCCAGTTTGTTTTGCTAAAAACAAAATTCCCCTTTGTTGTTAGGGCAGATGTTTTAGGGGCAAGGGGATATATTTGGAAAAGAAGATGATATTTTTAAAATGATATCAATAAAAAAAAATTTAAGACACTGGATAGCAATGGATTTTTCTAGTCTTCCTCTAGGTCTAATCTAAAAATTAAAAAAAATCACTAGGAATCATAATGAAGTTATAATCTGCTGAAATCTTCTCTTTTCCTGATCTGAATGAAGTAAAACAAATAGAACTGAATTTACAATGTCATGACATTTCAAATCAAGCAGTCTATATAATTCAGTGGCTTTTATTTAGAGCTGCTGAGGCTATTAACATAAGATGTGGACTTAGATCCTAGATCAGCAACTTATTATCTGTTGGGCTTTAGCAAACTTGCTTAAATTCTTTATGCTTCTTTTTTTCTGATCTGTAGGATGAAATCAGTGGCCTCTAAATCCCAGATAGTTTTAAAGCTAGGATTCTGTGAGTCTAAAAACTTTATGAAAGCTTATCAATATCAATTCACTTTTCACAATCCAAACCTCAAGAGATTTTTGTCTCTGGGCTTTCAGTACCACTGGATGGGGGAGGAGGAACTTGACATTCATTTTTAAATTTTGAATTCCAAATTGTCTCCCTTCCTCAGGTCCTCCTTCATCTATGGAGGAGGCAAGCAATGTAAACCATCTTTTTAAAGAGTTCTTTAAAATATTAATTTGGGGGAAATTAACTTTTTTACATACTTCACAGGGACTTGACAGACTGTTGATTTATTTTATTTGTCTGATTTGTTGCAATAAAGAGTTGTTATACAGAGGGGTTGGGAAGAGGGGAAAGGTAGAGTAGAGGTAGACAGACTTCCCCTACATTTAATGAGTTGACAATCAATGCAGCTTCCAAACTGTCGGCTTGTCATCTGCCATAGTTCAGAACTATACTTATAAATGAAGCCTTTAAAAAGATAGAGGCAAAAAAAGAAAGGCAAGAAGTCAGAGAACCAGACTTAAAATCAGGATAGACAAGGACACAAATTCTGCCTTCATAATGTATAAATTGTGTGACCATTAATGAGACTATAAAATAGAGATAATAATACCTGTAATTCTTACCTCACTGAGATGTAAGGATCAATCAATCAACCAATCAAAAATGTTTATTGGCACAGCTGGCTAGCTCAGTGGATAGAGAATCAGGCTTGGAGATGGGAGGTCTTAGATTCAAATCTGATCTTGGACACTTCCTTTCTGTGTGAACCTGGACAACTCATTTAACTCCAATTGCCTAGCCCTTATTGTTCTTTTGCCTTAGAATACAGTAAGCATTCTAAGACAGAAGGTAAGAGTTTGGCTTTTTTTTTTTTAAGTATTAAGCAAATAAGCAAGTATTAAGCAAGTCAAGTCAACAAATATTTATTGGTCTTCTTTGAAAATGAAAGAAAATGGGTGGCCCAGTGGATTGAAAGCTAGGCCTAGAGATGGGAGGTCCTGAGTTCAAATCTGCCCTCAGACACTTCCTAGCTGTGTGACCTTGGGCAAGTCACTTAATTCCACACACCCCTTTGCCTAGCCCTTATCACTCTTCTACCAATATGTACTATTGGTTCCAAGGCAGAAGGTAAGAATTTTCATAAATAAATTAAAGACAAGAGATGCATTGTAGAAAGATGATAGAGTAGGGCAGGAAGCTTCTTCACCCTCCTAATAGCCCACACAAACAACAAAATCAATGCTAAAAGCAACAAAAACAGACAGGAGTCAGGAAAGAAGGTGAACAGCCAAGGATAACTAGGGAGGAAGGTTTCTGACTTCCCTGGCCTCAGTCTCACCATCATAACCCCTGGGGGCAGATACAGGGTAAACAGAACAAAATCAACAAGCCTTTGGAAGGAAAATTGATAACTTCACCTAATTTGCCAAACCTAGGCACCTACATCTCCAAAGATACCACTTGACTCCACAAGCAAATGGCTGCCTCAGCTCCAGAGACCCCAGTGGCCCACAGCTGGGGACTGAAGGGGTAGATAACAGCATCTTCAGATAACCAAATTATAAGGGCAGGAATCCAAACTTTGCTGCTAACAAATGAGGGACTTTGGAGGTCTCAGGAATACATAATAGACTCCTACTCTAGCCCAGGCTGTGGCAGTATGAAAGGAAGATTGAGGAAGAATAATACACTGATAAGTGTGGTTGCTCAGGGCCTGGGGCCCCATCAGGAGAGCAGAGTCCTTGGCTGCTGCCACAGGAGGATATTGACTGCTTGCAGTTACAGTGGCAGAACTGCCAGTGGGCTCTGGTTGGAGCACCTGAGGTCAATTATGGACTTAATTTTGAGCAAAGAATCAAGAGTACATCTGATCTAGGACTATAAAATCTGGAATAATTAAATAGGATCCAGGAAAAAACAAATACAAATAATTCTGAAACTTGAGGTAAACTATCCAAATACACTAGGAACCCTGGGGCTCCAGCAAAAAAGTCAATAATTAAGGCTATTGGCATAGCTACTAAAATCTAAAAAATAAATAAAAATGAGCAAGCAAAAGAGAAAGAACCCAACTATTGATAGCTATTATAGAAATAGAGAAGTCATTGGCTCAAACTCAGATAAAAGTTATGTTGAAATACCTACTTCAAAAATAGCAACTCAATAAATGGCCACAAGCTCAAAAAGAGCTTTTGCAAGAGCTTTTAAAAGACATCAAAAAAAAAAAAAACAAATGAGAAAAGTTGAAGAAAAATTACAAAAGAAAATAATAGTAATTCAAGAAAATAATGAATGGTCTCCCAATGGAAAAAGAGATTCAGAAACTCATAGAAGAGAATACTAAGAATTAGAAATGGACCACGGGAAGCCAATGATTTCTGAAGACAAAAAGAAATAATAAAGCAAATTATTTTAAATGAAACAATAGAAGAGAATAAGAAACAACTTATCAAAAAAATCAACTGATCTAGAAAGTAAATCAAAAAAAGATAATATAAGAATAGTTGGACTCCCAGAAAGTTACAACAACAAAAAAGAGTTGAGACAACATTTTCCTCAAAGAAAATTATGTAAAAATTCTAGAATCAGAAGGTAAAATAGAAAACTAAAGAATGCACAGAGAGCCATGTCAAAAAGGCTCAAAGATAAAAATACTATAATCAACAAGGTAAAAAAAATAATTTCTTTGGAGTTATGATCAGTTTAACACAAGACTTAGTAACCACAACATTAAAAGAATTCAGGACAAGGAATACAGCATTTCAGAGAGCAAAAGAACTTGACTTACAACCAAGCATCCTTACAACATCCAGCAAAGATGAGCACAAACATAAATAGTAAAAATGAACTAAAACATTCAACTATTGCTAGGGGGAAAGCCAGAACTCAGCAAAAAAAAAAAAAGGTAATCTATCAGAAACATACAAAGGTAATAAAAGACCAATAATAAGCAACTCAAAAGTCATAATGTTTGATTCCTGTATGTGAGATGTCCTCTATGGCCCTGGGAATGGCATCATTGCCTGGGTATTCTGAAGAGACACGTATGGATGGAAGACTTGAGGTTGAGATGAATATAAGAGAATGAGCCAAAATGGTAGCAGAACAGATCAGGAGTGGGTAGAGTGAAATGGTTATTTCATATGGGGGAGGAAAGAGTGAAGGAACTGCCATGGAGTGGGGGAGGATGAGCTGGAGGGCAGGGAGTACTAGAATCTTACTCTTGTCAGACCTAGAATAAGGAGAGAACTTACAGGACTAGAAGGGTAAAAATCTTTTTAATGTATAGAGAAACAGGAAGGAGGAAAAGGGGACAAGATATGAAAGGGACTAAGAGTTTCCCTGGGGGGGCTGAGGGAATAAGAGAAAAAAGGGTAGGGTAAGAGAAAGAAGGACAAGGGGATAAATAAAGAGGGGGAAGGGAGGGATACCTAGAGGGGAGTACTGATCAAGAGGTGGGTGTGAGGTGAGAAGTTAAGGGAGGAACTCTTAAGACAAGACAGGGGAAGGCTTTTTAGGATGAAAGTCATATCAGAAGTAAGAGGGCATAGTTGTGAAGATAAAGAAGGAATCTTTGGAAAAGTGGATGGAATATTAATTAAAAGGTAAGGGGAGAAGGTAGATCAATTTGGAACTAGGAGGGCAAGGGGAGAGGAAAGGAAGATTTCCGGGAAGCAGTATGAATTGGAGAGGTATTGGCCAAAGGAAATCTCTCCAATTCATACCCCTTTCCAGAAAAATGGAAAATGAGAGAGAAAATAAAGTGAAAATGAGGGGTTCAAGTAGAGTGCACTATGCCTCAGCTGATCCAGAGAAGGCAGGAGTAGTAGTCATAATCTCTGACCGAGTTGGGGCTCAAATGGATATAACTGGAAGGGATATACAGGATAATTAGAATATGTTGGGGGGGGGCATTGTTACTATGGATAATGAAGTATCAACATTGGACCTGTATGCACCAAGAATTGTGGCACCTATATTAAAAAAAAAAAACTAAATGAAATACAGATGGGAAAAGAGTGCAAAATAATAATAGTGGGGAACTTTAATTTTCCCCTCTCAGAACTACATTAACCAAAAAATAAATAAGAAAGAAGTTAAAGAAATGAATAGAGTCATGTGACAAAAAGATAGCTAGATATCTGGAGAGCCACATCCACATCCACATGAAGCTAGTAGGAGATCTAAGCCTGAGCATACACATAACCCAAACATAGTTTCTGGTGGGACAACAATGATTTAGGCAGCATAAATATTCTGCAAAAGTTTACTTTAACATTCATCATACTATGGAGGTAATCCTACATTTCTAAAGGGCTGTGGCATTAGAACAAGTTTCATTGGATATGACAAAGCTGGAAAGACTTGGTTTTGGATAGAGTATGGTCTTGGCAATAGATTGTGTCTGCTACTCAAGGACCAATCTAGTTAAATATGGCCCTGGTAATGTATATTAACTGAGAACCAGCTGGGTTAAGGCAATCAAATTAAATGTTGATAGGAACATGGAAGAACAGGTCTAATATTACATTGCTAGAGCAGCTGTGAATTGTTTTTAATAAACAAGATGGATATAAAGAGTTGTAAAACTGTTCATGCCCATTGACCTAAATATCCCATCAGAAGTATTTGGCCCTAAAGGTATTATTGAGAAGGTAAAAAACTATGTATGTATGAAAATATTCATGGAAACTTTGTTTATGATAAATAACTGGAAATAACATAAATACAATGATAAAGGAGGGGAGGAAATGAAGGAAGAAGCTGTGAGACCCTGGAAAAATCATTTAATCCCAACTGCCTAGCCCTTACCTCTCTTCTGGATAGAGTTCTACATCGAGAGATGGGAGGTCCTGGCTCAAACTGGGCCTCAGACACTTCCTATCTGTGTGACCCTGGGCAAGTCACTTAACCCCCATTGCCTAGCTCTTACGGTTCTTATGCCTTGGACCAATACCTGGTATTGATTCTAAAGCAGAAGAGAAGGGTTTTAAGAAAAGGAGGAGGAGGAGGAGAACAGCTAATATCACTTATTTTTTGCCAAGAACTATGCTAAGTGCTTTACAATTATCTCATTTGATACAACAACCTGCAAGGTAGGTGCTATTATTATTTCCATTTTACAGATGAGGAAACTGCTACAAACAGATGAGACTTGCCCAGAATTACACAGATGGCAAATAAATATATGAGGCTGGATTTGAACCCAGTTCTTCCTGTCATTAGCTCTATCTCCTAAACTACTTAGGTGCCCTGGGCTTGAAAGGATAAGAGCTTGTACCAGGGTGGTAGCAATGTTAGAAGAGAGAGAGGAGGATAGAAGAGAAATATTATGAAAGTAGAAACCACAAAACTTGAAAACTGACTGAACATGGGGAGAAAGTAAAAAGAGGATGATGCCTGGGTTTCCTGCCATAGTAATTATATGCTTTTCAAACCTTAAAGGGACATATAAATGTCAGCTTTTATTATCATTTCACTTCTAAAACTGTCAAGTTAATTAAAAAAAAACATGTCAACATAGTATGTTAGTGTATCCAAAAAAAAAAAGCAATAAAATAATGGCGCAGCTAATTGGCTCAATGGATAATGTGTTGGCCTTGGAGTCAAGAAGTCTCAAATTCAAATCCAACCTCAGTCATTTACTAGCTGAGTGATGCCTTGGCAAGACATTTAACCTCTGTTTGTCTCCATTTCCTCATCTATAAAATAGAGATAATAACAGAACCTACCTTTCAGAGTCATGAGGATCATATAGAATAGCAACTATACAGCACAGTTCTTGGCACCTGATAAGCATTATTTAAACATTAGTTATTATTATTACTATTAATAGCCTAAGTGCTGCCTATCACATCCTGGCTATAGGAAATTCAAAGACTAGAAGTTATGGAGAAAGTGTCCACCTGCATTGGTAGAAGGAGTTTCCTGGCTCTGAAATCACAGCTCCAACCTATCTGTGGTCTGTTCTCCATTCATCATTGAATCGCTTAAGAGCTTTGAAGAATCAGCACTAATTAACTAAAATAGCATGGATTTGAAGACAGAACTGGATTCAGATCCCAGTTCTTCCACTTATTATTTGTATAAATTTGTTCTCAGCTTCCTTGTTTTTAAAATGAGGAACTTGGACTAAATCAGGTGTTTGTCAGCCTTTCTGGTGTCCTGAATCTTTTTGGCAGTCTGGTGAAACCTGTGGGACTCTTCTCAGAATAATATTCTTATATAATATAATTATATATATTATATATGCAATATATAATATATAATATAATAATATTATTAAATGTAGAAAATAAGATACAGAAAATTAGGAAAGAAACTAATTATATTGAAATAAATTGGGTCTATGGTACAGGTCAGGACTTCTCTGGAGGATATGGTAAGCACTTCTAGTACCTTTGCTAAGAAAATGCCCAAAGGGATCTTTTTTTTTTTTTAAACCCTTACCTTCCATCTTGGAGTCAATACTGTATATTGGCTCCAAGGAAGAAGAGTGGTAAGGGCTAGGCAATGGGGGTCAAGTGACTTGCCCAGGGTTACACAGCTAGGAAGTGGCTGAGGCCACATTTGAACACAGGATCTCCCATATCTAGGCCTGACTCTCAATCCACTGAGCTACCCAGCTGGGATCTTTTTAATAATATATTTGTCCAGCATGCAATTATTCACTGATAAAATGATACAACCTATTTTTATCAATCACAATACCTTCCATTGCCATTTGGGAGACCTGCTATTGAATTCTTCCAATCGTGACATTGTGTAATTCAAAGTCAACCCTGTTAGCCTATGGAGGAATTCCTCCTTATTTTTGTCACTTTGTCTCTCCACTTCATTTCCCACTTCGAGCCAGAGAGGTAATGGACTCAAAATTTAAACTGAGATTGTTCTTTTAATGTAGCTAATGCAGATCTGTTTTCCTTGACTTTCTGTGTTTGTAATGAGTTTTTGCTTTTCTTGCTTTTTGGAAGGGGAAAGAGAAAGTGAAAGGGAGAGATGGAGGATCTAAAAATAGAATTTTTTTAAAAATAGTATGGCTAGGTGCACCCAAAACTGATTGGATAGTCAGAGGGAAGAGGAAGACATTAATATGCTACAATGGGCAAGAATGGAGTGAATGGGGAAACGACCTAAAACCTAATTGCCATAGATACAAGGCAGCTTAAAAGAGTATGACCAAAAGGAACTAAGGAAGTCAATGGATTCAAGACATGTACATAGCCTGTCCTTAAATCCTGCTGCTTACTTTTTTAAAGCCATAGTATAATACAAACTAAAACTATCAATCTATAGGTTCCACGAGAGAAGATACTGCATTTCCAATATACCAAACTTCTTGGGCTAAAAGTAACCAAAAACTTTCCATTTTGACCAAGTTAGTTCTTTAGATTAAGTATTTATTAACTTTCAAACAACTTTCTCCAATCCCAATAAGGGATCAGACTACTAGAATTTTGACTGTTAGTTTGAATTTCTTTACTTCTCTAGAATAAGAAAAAGTAAATTCTTTAAATCTTTACCTTCCATCTTAGAATCAATATTGTATATTGGTTCCAAGCCAGAAAAGCAGTAAGGGCTAATCAATAGAGGTTAAGTGACTTGCCCAGGGTCACACAGTGAGGTGGTATCTGAGGCCACAATTGGCCCTCAATTCACAGAGCCACTTATGTTCCCCAAGCCACCTAACTTCCCATTTGCTTCATTTTTTTTAAAAGGCAGCAGTTATATCTATTAATTAGAGCAAAAATAATTCATATTTAGATTTAGTTAATTCTATAGGAGTTTCTGAGAAATTCGGTTTATTCATGTCAAGTCTTGCTTTTAAATTTAGTAGGTGAGCAACAATTATACTTAAGTGCTTGCTTTACCTAAAGACTCTTCTTTTTTATTTTTAAAGAAAAAAAAGGTGATTATGCCAATCACTTCCACCAACTCTTGCAGTGTCAGGCAAAGTTTATGGCTTAAAAGAAAACTAAGCTTGTATATATCAGAAAAGGTTTTTCCATTCTTCAGTTGCAAAGAGGACAATGACATCACAGGACAACATCTTGACTTGCTCGTGAATTACATTTAAGCTAGGCAGTCACACAAAGTCCAGATTTCCCAAAAATAGGCATGATTTCACTTATCTGGCATACCTATGTTAAAATATAAAGATCAGAATGTATTCATATAAAATCATTTTAAAATTATCCCTCATTTCACTATACCCAAAGGGCACTAAAAGACTGTTTGCCCTTTGATCCAGCCATAGCACTGCTGGGTTTGTACCCAAAGTAGATAATAAGGAAAAAGACCTGTACAAGAATATTCATAACTGCGCTCTTTGTGGTGGCAAAAAACTGGAAAATGAGGGGATACCCTGTGACTGGAGAATGGCTGAACAAATTGTGGTATATGTTGGTGATGGAATGCTATTGTGCTAAAAGGAATAATGGAGGAATTCCATTGGGATTGGAATGACCTCCAGAAGTGATGCAGTGAAAGGAGCAGAACCAGGAGAACATTGTACATAGAGACTGATGCACTGTGGTAAATTCAAATGTAATGGACTTCTCTACTAATGGCAATGCAGTGATCCAGAACTATTTGGAGGGACCTATGAGAAAGATGCTATCCACATCCAGAGAAAGAACTGAAGGAGCAGAAACATAGAAGAAAAAGAACCACTTGATCACATAGGTCGGTGGGGCTATGACTGGGAAAGTGGATCACTCTAGTGCAAATACTAATAATAAGGAAATGGGCCTTGATCCAGGGCACATGTTAAACCCAGCAGAATTGTGTCATATATTGGGGGGGAGGGGAGGAAGGAACATCAGTCTTGTAACCATGGAAAATTATTCTAAATCATCTAATTAAAAAAAAATTTAAATAAAAAAATTATTCCTCATTTTGAATTATTTATGCCTCAGTACTGCCTTTCAGGCTTGAAAATGATTGGGAAGCAGTTAATACATTTGCTGAATGATGCATCTGGGGATAAATAAATGGCCCCTCCATGTGTGGCCCAGAGAACTTTTTGATAGGTCAGATATAATGTTTTCTACAGAGTTGTCTTACTGCAATAATGCCACTCACCCTAGGAAGCCTACACAGCAACAGCATTGTCAAGTTACTACTGTGGTGAGGTGATAGGGGTGATGGCATGCTGCCCTTGACAGAGTTGGCTCAATCCTCCTTTGTCAGAGGTCAACAACTCTACCGTTAATTGGGCAGGCTAATTTAGGTGGGTCCTTGAACATAGAGATGCTATCTCCTTTGACTGGCAGTAAAAATATCCAGTAAGATAAGCGTCTACCACTGTGCCCTTGGAAGATATTCCTGATTGGAAACCATGGGAAACTTTGGAGCTTGGCTCCCTCTTATCACACTGTTAAATAGGCTTTAAAGTTGTTTACATTTGATTTTATTGTATTAATTTACTATAAAAAGCATTTTATGTACTCTATGCACAATACCAAAAAGATGACTTTGGCTCCATTCTTCCCTCCTGTTATCTGCCTTCACTGCATTGGTTGTGATGCTCTATATATCCCCCCAATGACTCCAAGGAAAACTCTAATACTTTTTCCAATCAACCTCAATTATGATCAAGCCCTTCCTGTGAAAATAACTCCTGATCTAGATTATCGTATATCGAGAGCCACTGGAATGTAGCTAGTTGCAATGTACTTATTATCCAACTGCCAATATTCAGGAAGAAATGTGATCATTTTTCTTTCTACATAATTTGATTTTTTAAAGTCAGGGTAGAAATGATAGAACAAAGTTAAATAGACAAAGTTTTACCACACCTGACGCACTGTTAAGTCGGCTGCAGATCAAATAAGGTTATGGGGAAATAGGACTTTTGAAATTCTGTTTATGTTCAGTTTTACATTTCCCACATGGCCAAAGCAGGAACTTGTTTGCCTTGATTCTACTTGTCAGTAACAAGGGTTTTTAAGCTTTCTTGCTTTCTCAATCATTGGAGGAGTGGGGAGGAAGCAGGGAAAGAAGAGGGAGAAAGGGGCAGATTTTCATTATTGAGAAAAACAATTTATTTTTAAAATTACATCTCCCAAGCCAGTTTTGACACATCTTTGAACTTCCTTTAATGTCTTTCTTAGCTTATGTGAGCAACATCTGTAACATAAGCTTTGCTAAAGCCTGCACTAAATGTGAAAGGGGATGCTAAAGAACCTTCTCACAAATATTTAATAATGAATTAGCTTACAAGAAAGAGTAGCTTCTTTTGTACCCATTTTGTGGCAGCTAAGAATGTAGCTGTGTACTCTAGAATAATGGAAAATACAGTTTTCACTTCTACAATACCTTATCCTGATCTTCTCATGGCTATGATACAAATCTCAAGATATGTAGCTGCTAGAAAACAGAATCAACAGTATACCAAAAGCACATGAGTGAGAGCAAAGGTGTCTATCTAGACAAGCAGCCCTGAATGCCATGCTGGAGGATTTTATCTATTTCCCCCCGTACCTTCTAGCCCTTTATACAGATTAGATTTTAATCATATATTAATACAAATATCTAAATACAGATTTTTAATAATTTAACTCCAAAACAACTGAGTTGCAAGTAATAAGTTGTCTAAAATAGCATAAAACAACTGAATTAACATCACTGTAGGAGCAAATGTCAAACCCTGGGTTGGAACAGTTGTTTCATAGACATAAAGGGGTATATATACACACATACACATACATCTACAAAGGGGATAGTATTAGGTAGCTGGATGGTACAGTGGATAGAGTGCTGGGTCCAAAATCAATGAGTTCAAATCTGGCCTCAAGACATTGTAAGATGTTGGATACGTCATTTAAATTCTGTTTACCTCACTTTTCTCAACTGCAAAATGGGCATCATAATAGCACCTACCTACAGGGTTCTTTGTTGTGAGGATCAAATGCTGTAACATTTGTAAAGCAGTTAGCAGAGTACCTGGTCCATAGTAAGCACTAATTATTATTAAGTATCTTATTTGTATGAGGCTACGGAAAGGAGAATTATAGGATGAGGAGTGCATAGGCTGCAATCTGTTCCCAAGAAAGAGCAATAATATCACAGATCCTTTTAAATATATAAGTGGGGGCAGCTAGGTGGTTCAGTGGATTGAGAACCAGGCATAGAGATAGGAAGTCCTGGGTTCATATTTTACCTCAGACACTTCCTAGCTGTGTGACCCTGGACAAGTCACTTAACATCCATTGCCAAGTCCTTACTGCTCTACTGCTTTGGAACTAAAATATAGTATTGATTCTAAGAGAGAAGGCAAGGGTTGTTAGGGTTGTTTTTTTAATGTAAGTAAAGGATACCTGCACATAAGGTATCATCTCAATAGTATATTTTTTCTGCCTCTAGTTATTCCTCCCATTTGTATAATCCACGTGTTCTATAATACAACTGCAAGAGGAACATAACTCCTGAAGGACTAACATCATTTATTCTGGGTATTTTTTAAAACATATGAGGTAAAACATGAATTGTTGTGATTTGTCTTTCTTATGAGACCAGTGATTTCATCAGCATGGATGGTACTAATGGAACCCCTCTTTCTTCCGATGCCTTCTCTCCTATTGCTAGTGTAAAAGGGATTATGTACCAAAAAAATATACAAGAACATTACACTAATCTCTAAATTGGAGATGTTACATGCAAATAGGAAAAAGGGCCACTAATATACATATAAGGATTTCCAAGGTAATTTTAAAATGTAATATTATTTATGTTTATTACATTTTTATGTATTTTGTTAAACATTTTCCAATTATACTTAAAACTGTAAGGCTTTTGAAAAGCAAAATGATAAATTTTACATAGAAATCATTCCACTTTGGTCAGTGAAAAAGGAACAAAATAAAAACATAATTTTTAATTTGGCAGGAAAATGAAAATAAAATCATAGGGGATAGATTTCTAAGCATACTCTCAAGTGTAATCTTTAAAACTCCCACCACTATGATACCTGAAGGGGTTAAAAACAGTGGTCATCTGTATTATAAGTGCAAATATTTCCTGTTCTCAGATACCACTCTGGTAAAGGAAGTAGGCAGTAGAGTTGGACACAACTGAACAACATATAAGACTACAAGAATGGTTACATTGATATAGTGCCTATTATGTTTCAGGCACTGTGCAAAATGCTTTAGAATACATAATATCTCATTTGATCCTCACAATGACCCTGTGAGGAAGAAACTTTATCATAGTAGTAGAGGAAACTTGGGCAAACAGAGGTTAAACATTTACCCAAGGTCACACAGATATTAAGTATGAGAGGCCAAATTTGAACTCAGAACTTCCAGACTCCAGACCCAGGCTCTATCCCTGGCATCATCTAGCTGCCTCCCTGTGACTAAAATTACACCAATTTTTGTCCTGCCACTGGACTTCTATGACTCTGGAGAAAAGAGTGAGCTGTCAAGACATCACTCTGATGATGTCCACTGGACCTCTTCAAAAATGGAACAACAACAACTTTATCGACATTACCATGAGTAATTCACAATATTATCCTAGTTACAAAGACAAATCTAAAGCCCTGCCTTTTAGAATTCCACACACCACATGAGGGAGGAAAAACTGAAGCAAACATAAGAGAGAAGTAGCCACAGACGCTTCTCTGCCCCTGGGGTGATGACAATCATGGTGGCCAAAGAAGGCTTTAGGCCTCCCTCAGAGCCACCACCTACACTTACTTTTTCAAAGGCTGGCTTTTCTTCTATGTTATCCAGCCTTCTTTTCTCCTCCTTTCATGAGTGGGAGGTAGTCACTTCTGAGCCTTCAACCAAAGGATATGCATTAAAACAAATCTGTTTTCCCTTGCTCCATGAAAGAAGAATATAATAGTATGGAATTTTCTTTTCTTTCCAATTTTATTGTCATGCAAAAAACACTCCCATAAAAGAGTAACAATATGGAAATAGATTTGGAATGATGATACATGTAAAACCCAGTGGAATTGCTTGTTGGCTCTTGGAGGAGATTGGGAGGAAGGGAGGGAAAGAACAGGAATCATGTAACCATGGAAAAATAGACTAAATTAATTAATTAAATAAATAAACTAAAAAAAAAAACACTCCCATATTGGTCACTGGCATAAGAGCAAATTCATACATAACCAAATTTGAGAGCTACAAAGAAACTCTGCAACTTTCTCATTTTCCAGATTACAAACTTGATGAGTGAGCCAGAGAATGAAATCAATTTAACTTGCCTATGGTTACAATGAAGATGAATAGATAATCTGGGACTGATCAACTTGTCTCTAGATTTCAGGCATTCTTTTGAAATTATTCTGTGTTAGACAAATAAGCAAGAGCTATAATAGAGTTTACGATGAAGAGTTTACCTTTGGAAAAGATAGATCATTTTGTATATTCACACTTTCTTCAGAAGAGTTAGTGTTGCTTTACAAATCCTGGAAAGAACTTTTAATAATAAGCCAATATTACTAGATTTATTTAATATACAATAAACCTAAGGTATGCCTCAATTAATGAACTTTTCATTTCAGTTCAACTCAGTAAACATTTATCGAGCATAAATACACGTTACAATGTGCAAGGCACTAGAGAGACAAAAACAAAAAGAATCCCTGCCTTCAAGAAGTACAAAGTGAACTGGAAGCTTCCATTATACTCTGCACAACATATACAGAGACAAATAAATGTAAAATGTATGACAACATAAAGCATTGGGGGAAGTACTAACAACTTAAGGGGATGAGGAAAAGGTAGTATTGAACTGAGCCTTGAATTGAAAAAGAAATTTCAAGAAGCAACATTAAAGGAATGAATTCCTGGAATAGGATATAGCAATTGCATTGATCATGTTCACATTTATTTTGAATGATTTTTGAAAATAAAAAGATCCCCAGTGGCATTTTCTTTCATTAGTATCTTGGAACTAGGGAGTGAACCCCCAAGACTAATTCTGGCTTTCTGTTCATCAGGCAATTGAAATAAAAAATGAATGTGGCTGGGGGCAGCTGAGTGGCTCAGTAGATTGAGAGCCAAGCCTAGAGATGGAAGGTCCCAGGTTCAAATATGGCCTCAAACACTACCCAGTTGTGTGACCCTGGGCAAGTCACTTCACCTCCATTGGCTAGTCCTTACCATTTTTTTTCTTTTGCCCACCAAAACACTTTATTTAAAAAACCGTGAGAAGAGTCCCACCAGCCCTGCACTCGCTTCTTCAGGACTCAGAGGCCAAGCATGCCCACACATGCTCCATGTGCAGGGCGCCCTGGCTGCGCCTCACCAGGAGTCCTGCATTCCTGCCTCTTCCAGAGTTCTCCTGCCCGCTGAAATCCTGTCTCTGTCTACTCCTGGCTAAAGGGCAATGGGCCCTGTCGGCTGCCCGAAACAATATTGTTTCTAAGACAGAAGGTAAGGTTTTTTGTTTTTAAATATGGCCACCAATTCACTTACATAACATCTTTCACTGAAAACATCACTGGTTTTTATTAGCAATGCTTTTCCGGCTGGCACCTCACTGGCCTGATAACACTTCACAACTACAGGAGTCGCCAAAATTCCTAGGATCATCTAAATAGAACTAAAAATGAATGAGTCTAAGCTCTAAGAGGAGTTAGAGAGAAGGAGAATTCACTAGGACGGAATTTTACTTGGATGTAATTTGGAGCTTTCTGACATAAAAGAATGCTTAATTATTTTAGGATTTGTATGTTGTGCCAATGACCATTTACAGTGACTTAATGTTGAACTAAAGCTCCACCTGGATATGGTCTTGATGCTGACTTATCACTTTATTATTTGGTAATGAGTACAATTAAAATTATTATGACAATAATCTTTTCTAAAACTTCCACATGCTATGGATTATTGATTGCTATATCTAGATTCTACATACAAGTAAGTATCGACTATCAAAGAAAGAAAATGTAGATCACTGTCCAATGACTGTCAAACAGGGAGAAACATAAACTGAGACAATGATCTTCTTGTATAGATTGATTTTTTTTTCTGTCCAGATCAGCTTAGTGCTAGCTATAAATTAATTTTGTTCACTTTACAAATTTAATCCAGATTCAAAGCACTGGATATGGCAACAACTTGGTACTATTAGGCTTTATTAGGCTTAGGATCAATGGTCATTTTTGTTCAAAGGCTTTAAAGTGCTTAATCTTAGATTATAAACTGCCAAACATCTACCTATGTGTGCTCCACTATAATTAGTCATTATCTTTTTAAACTATTGTTTCTGAACTTTATTCTAACAAGTAGATCATCTAACACAGCTTGATGATTTAGAAATTACTCCTTTATCACTAATCAGTTTTTTATTATAATTTCATGTTTGTGTGTGTGATGCTTGCTTATCCAATGCCTCTTCACTCTGCTCTTGAAAAAAGTGTTCATGAATGTACCTCCCTTCTCTTTGGAGAGGGAGGGGATCATGGCTGCAGAAAATTATAGAAGCTGCCTGATACAATCACTGTGTTACTTGTTTTACTTTGTTACAATGAATGGTTCACTGATTAGCTTTAGTGGGGCAATGGTATTGCCAGAAACAATGATGATTTAAAATGTTTATTGACTAAAATCAAAAGTCATTAATAAAGTATTTTTAAAATAAAAGTACAAATGACATATAGGCTTGAGATTTCTGTAAAGTCTACAAAGCATTTGTCTAGCTCACTTTTTAATTCCTACCTGACACTTTCCAACATTTTGTTTTGCCATCCTCCCCCAATGCCCTTCTTTTCATTGAAGTCACATAGCATATGTTGACTTAATTTGAGGGAGTTTTTCAAAATCTTCAAAGAATTTCTCTACTTCATCTGTGGCATAAAGGATGATAAGAGCTGTATGATCAAAAAAGGAAGTATATGGTTCAGGTAGCAAGAATAAAAAATAACAACAGACCAAGTGCTCCATTAATAGGCACACAACTTCAAGAGATCCAGAGAAAGACCTTTCATCCTGTTGGGAAAATTCTCTCCGGAGGATTTGTGGGAGAGCATAGGTAATAGCTTCCAAGAATGAGAAAGCAATGGAAAGCAAGGGTGGGAATTCACACAGTGGAAAGGAGCACAAACATTGATAAGATAACAGATCTGTTACTAATGGTACTGAATTCCCTATCATATATACTATCTCTTACATATATATTGTAATTTTAATTTAATTTTTCCAGATTGTTATTTTTTAACCTGAATTTAAAGAATTCTCATTTAGGGACATATTTAAAATATGTTGTTTTCAGAATCTTCAGAAGGCTATGTACAGTAGCTTCACTATATCTTTTTCTTTCCTCTCTACTTCTTTATTTCTTTCTACATTTCAGACTTCTAACTTATTTCCCTTCTTAAGTGCAAATCAATGGTTAACCTTAATAACTAGTTCTTCATTTCACAAGTCAACCAAATCTTAATTAATTTTTGACTTGCACCAGGAAAAAAGCAAGTCAGTGATGGAAAAGCTGAAAGATCCCTGGACAGAGTGTCAAAAATCTTGGGTTAGAATCTTGCCTTCCACATTCTCTAGTTGTATAATCTTAGGCAAGTCTCTTTCCCCTTCAAATTCCCCATCTGCATATGGAAATAATAATTTTAATATCCAGCTCCCAGAATTGTTGTAAAGAATGACATAAAATGCAAGCTGATATTGGCTAAGAACATGGTAGTGGGTTAAAGGCATTTTGTCTGTGGCATCTTTTAATCTTAGGATGGGTGAGAATCTTATTTTCATATGAAATGCATTCACTGCATATAGCTATGGAATATTTAGACAAACTAAATTAGAAAGTGTCTCACATAGGATATTTGTTTTATTATAATGTCTCTCTGAAATTCACAAAGCAACTACAACTTCTGGAAACTGGAGAATTCCTTCTGAAGGGGTGTAAACAGAAGTTTTAAACCAATTTTGAAAATATGATTTAGTTTTTCATAATCAACCATCCAATATGATAACATTAAGTGTTGTAACTTATACATGTTCATCCTTATGCATGCATGAAAAGTTACTAAAGGAAGTTCACTTCTAAAGAAGTCATAATAATTAACAGACTTTAAGTCAAAAATGCTGAATGCCAACTTATGGGACAGAGAAAATGGGAGCAAAGGCTTTAAGTAAAAAATGCTGAATGGCAACTTATGAGACACAGAGAATGGGAGCAAAAAGACAGCATGATTAAGTTCATTACAGTAAGAGAAAGAATTTAAAGACCAACTCGTCCAACTTCATCATTTTACAGATAAGGAAACTGAGATCCAATTAGGTCAACTGACCTAGAATGGCAGAAGCAGGAACCAGGATTCTCTGACTCCTAAATCCAGTGTTCTCACCCACCAAAGCTGTTGTCAAACTTCCCAGTAATTAAAACCATAACCAAATATGCTCAGAATAACCAGGGCACAAGCCAGTAGATTCTGTTTTTTCTTCCATTCTTGTTACAAATTCAGACATGAATATGGTTTGACTGAGTTCCTGTCTGAAAGATCATCTAATCCAACACCCTCATTTTACAGTTGAGAAAATCGAGGATCAGGGAAATTAAATTACTTTCCCAAGGTCTCACAAGTAGTAAGTCTGTGAGGTGAGATTTGAACCTAAAAACAATGATTTCAAAGCTAGCACGCTTTCCTTTCTATCCTCCTAGGACTCACATCTCAGAGTTAAATAAAACAGACCTGGAAAGAGACATTTTAGAAGAGTGGAAAGTGATCCTTGCATTTGCTTCAGTCTGCAGGAAAAGAGAAGGCCTAGAATATGTCCAGTAGGCTAACAAGGGAAGTATGACAAAGGAATGGGGAGGGGAGAAAGGGAAGGAAGGAACCCAGAATCTACAAAGGAAGACTACAAGAAAGGAATGTGCCATTTCACATCTGTTGCATATCTAGAGGAAAATGTAACTGGGAAAATGTCGAGCCTGTTATGATACCAAATACAGAATTTTATTGGAAATAAAAATAAATAAATGAAAAATGAAAAAATAAAAGAAAGGGATTCCATGTTTCTAAGCAAAGCAGATCAAATGCTTGCTTGAAAAAGGGGCCAAGTCAATTCCTTCTGAATCATTGGGTTTAGGTTGTCATCCCTCTACCTTTAGGCATCTGTTAAGGACTCACTTCCAATTTTAGCCCCATAGGAGACTCACAAACTACCCTGTCTTTTTCTCCTTCTCCACCTACTTGTTTTGGCCAGTTTTTCCTCCCGGTGACCAAATTAGATGGCTGCTTTTAAGTTGGCTAGGATGTTTCTGATCTCCTGGATAGTTGTGAGTCTCCATTTTTTTCCCATAAAAACCTTGCTCTAAGAAAGCTGGAAAGTATAATTAGAAAACATTGCTAATGCACTTTGAACATCTTAGAGAGGTGTTATAAACATGATTGAGGGGTAGCATTATATAATGAGAGGAACTTTGGGTTACTCTTAGCTCTGTCTCTAACTAGCAATAAGCCCTTTGGAAATGGATTTCATCTTTTTTTCCTTTCCTATAAAATTAGGGGAATGGTTGGATTTGGACTAGCAAATAGCTAAAATTCAATTATGCTAATTAAGTGAATATGGACTAAGGGACTGAATTTGTTAGATCTGAGCTATTTCACACATCCCTTGTGATATGTTAATTTTGAGAAAGCCATTTCATATCTCATATGCAATTTTTAGTTCTATAACAGGACTGCATTTAATATTTGAGGACCTACAGGTTTTTTGTTTGTTAAAAAAAAAAAGAGAGAGAGAAGGAATAAACACTTCTCAACATACCAAACGAAGATGCCTCTATCTGCCTTATTCATCCCATGACATCATGGGCCATAGTCAACTTAAGTACACCATTTACATTCTCAATATAATAAATGCCATTTTCTCCTATTGACTAAAGTTCCTAGCATTCTCCCTATGTTCTCTCCACCCTTTAACTGATTATTCTCTACTATTTTTTACATGGAAATAGGACAAGAAGACAAAAACATCACTAGATATGGAGTCACAAATACTAGGTTTAAATCTTGGTTCTGCCATTGAATAGCTGTGTGATTTTGGGAAAGTCACTTAATCTCTCTAATTTAGTTTGCTTATCTCCAAAATGGGGACAATTCAGCATATATCATATACCTCACAAGTTCATGAAGACTGAACTCGATAACATATTCATCTGAAAACAAAAAAGTATTTCACAACTATTTTAGATATTGCCATTTTATATATTGCTATTTATATATGTTGCCACTTATAGATTAACTTGCATTACTGTCTTTTATATTTGGAGATGACACTATTAGTGTTCACGTCCACAGTCTATTTTGTAATGTGCATATGTAAAGCCTAGACTTTGATTTGCAAAGCTAGTATTTGCAATGTCCATCCCAGGTAAACAAATTACTGAGATCATCTCTTCAGATAGAACATTTAACTTAGAAATGCTATCATGCATTTGGCTTGCATTTCCCATCTTGATTTTCAGGGACTAATTATGGACTTATATATATCCAGCTGTAATCAAACCTCTTTCCTACCATTCTCAACCAAATTCCTGAATTATAAACTATGTTCAGAAAGTTCTGATTTTCCTTTCAATTAACTGTCTTCTCAATCCTTTCCACTGCCAATTCTCTGTACTTTAATCATCTTCCTTCTCATCAATTCTTTTGCACAGAATTGTATTCTTCTCTCTGATTCATCAGTTAATTGGGAATATACACCATGTGGGAGATGTTGGTTTATCTTACTTCAATCATCATTGATCCCCTGACAATGACTTTTTTCAGAAGCTTCTATCTCTCTGGTTGTAGGGATTCCCTGAGAGCCCATCAAATGAACTCAAGTCATCAAATACTTAAGTGACTACTACTACATGTAAAGAATTGTGCTGTGTTAGAAATAGAAGGATGAAAAATTATGAAATCCCCGTCTTCATGAAGGTTATCGGTTTAATAAGGTCATGTGATACGAACAAATAAGGATAACACAACATAGTGAGGAAGGAAGGAAGGAAGGAAGGAAGGAAGGAAGGAAGGAAGGAAGGAAGGAAGGAAGGAAGGAAGGAAGGAAGGAAGGAAGGAAGGAAGGAAGGAAGGAAGGAAGGAAGGAAGGAAGGAAGGAAGGAAGGAAGGAAGGAAGGAAGGAAGGAAGGAAGGAAGGAAGGAAGGAAGGAAGGAAGGAAGGAAGGAAGGAAGGAAAAGGTGGCACCTGAGCTGGACACAGATGGAAGCAAAGGATTTCTAAACATAGAAATACATAAAAGCATTCCACTAATATAGATGGTCTGGACTAGTACATGGATGTAGGAAATGGGAAATTGAAATCAGGAACAGCTAGATAATAATGACAGGTAGGTCATGCAGTGGATAGAACACTGGGCTTGGCATCATCTTCCCGAGTTCAAATCTGGCCTCGGACACTTACTGTGCGACCCTGGACAAGTCACTTAACCCTGTTTGCCTTAGTGTCCTCATCTGTAAAATGAGTTGGAGAAGGAAATGGCAAACAACTGCAGTATCTCTGCCAAGAAAATTCCAAATGTGGTCAGGAAGAATCAGATACAAGTGAAACAACTAAACAACAATAACAACAATAACAGCTAAAATTTGATTAGTGCTTATTATATGGAAACCACTGTTCTAGAAGCTTTAAAATTATCTCTTTTGATCCTTATAACGACCCTGTAAGATAGGTGTCACCATTAACCCCATTGTGCAGATGAGGAAATTGAGGCAAACAAGGATTAAGTGATTTACCCAGAGTCACAAAGCTAGTAAGTGTCTAAGACCAGATTTGAAATCAGGTTTTCCTGACTGTAGGCCTCGTGATCTATTTACTAAGCCACTTACTTGCCATGAAGCCAGTAAAATGGTTTTGCCAGAAATTAGACTCTTTAAAGGAAAGTATTATTGAAATGAAGTTGGAAAGATAAGTTGTATACAAACTACAAATGACTTGGCTAAAGTGTTTGCATTTCCTTCTTTTACCTATGTGAAGAACAGTATTATAAAAAAACTGAAAAGATAGGATGGTGCTACATAGAGTATGGAGTATTTAAGATAAAAGAATTTGAAATTTGCTTTATTGGCACTAGGGAGATACCTGAAGATCTTTGTGCAGAGAAGTAAATGAACCACAGCTAGGCATAAAGAAAATTATTCAGACTGTAGGGGAGGAAAAGGAATGAATTAGAAATAACTATTAAGACACTATTGCAGTCATGTAGGAAAATGACACTGGGGTGGGGGGTTTCTAGTGGAGTAAGAGCATTAGGTATAGAGAAGAAACAACTGATTTATGAAATGTTATACAGGTGGAATTGACACAAGTTCATAAATTATTAGATAAGAAAGTCACAGAAGAGGGAAGAACAAAAGAGAGCCACAAGGTTAGGAGAGATTAGGTGAATGGTGAGGTAACGATAGAAAAAGTGAAGTCAGAGTGTAAGGGAAAAGATCATAAACTCAATTTTAGGCATGTCAAGTTTTAGGTGCTCATAGACAACCAAGTAGTGATGTCCTATAGGTGATTGTGTAAAAGAATTCTTTATTGTCTATCCTGAGTTAACACTAACTTAAGTACCTCACCAGATTGTGAAGACAGGATTAATTCTCCTTTGTCTACCTTTTAAATTGAATCAACAAAAGACTGAACACCCTACTTAGTGCTCAGTGAGAAGCCATCAAGATACTTGGAGAGCTCCACCCTTTTTTAATTCAATCAGCCAGAAACTTGTACATTCTTTTAAGAGTTCACACAAGAGTTCACACCCTCAGAAACTGTTCAATGGGGAAACTGAACCTTTTTGATGAGAAATTGACCTTCAGAAGGTGAAAAGTTGATCCCACAGGCTAGACAATTTGGAGACTGTGATTGACCCCTGTGAAGAGGGGAGGAGACAAGAAGTCACCATAAAAGCAAGCCCAAACTCCCTCAGAGCAAAATGGTCTTTGAGAAGATAACCTGAAGAGATTGTCTTCTGGAGATAGTGTTCTAACTGGAGAGAGTCTATGAGGGAGCTTTCCTGGATCATGGGCTTGGAGCTCAGCTTCAACTTAGACTCTGACTCCTGGACTACTTCGTTGGGTGAGTGAAAGGCTGACTACTTTTCTAATTTCCCAAGAGACTAGCTTCCACCCTGGAAGAGGCTGCATGGTTACTTACCACCAGCCTTCCTGGTCAAGATAGTACAGATAATTTCTCTATCCCCCTCATATTTATCTTCTTTATTGTTTCCTCTCTATTTATAAATACTTGTAAATAAATATTTTGACTCTAGATATAATAAATATTGGAGACCACATAATTTCATAAAATTATTGTCCAACCATTAATTTTCAGCTTTACAATGGGAAATGCAGGTGCACAGATCACAAATGAGACAGAACTAGTGATATTATCATCTAAAATGATCTCCCCAATCTCTACTAGAAGTTTATAGTTGAAGCTATTGGAGTGAATCAGATTGGCAAGGTAGATAAAAAGGGAAGGCCAATAAGAGATCCTTAGAAATTCCCATTTTAAGGGAATAAGAAAATCATAAGGAATCAGTTGAGGCAGAGAAGAGATGAGTTATGGAAGTAGAAAGTATCTCTGAATAAATGTAAGACTTAAATTAATGTCCAATACTTCAAGTATTATATTTTATAAAGTTTATTATCTAACAAAATAGAATCACGTGACTAAGTTTTTCTACCTGCTCAAAAAGTTTGCTCCACTAAAGCTGTGACAGGAAGACAAGAGAGCAAGAGACAGAACTACACAGAATTTATATCCTGTCTATGTCAGCACATAACAACAGGAAGAAAGTGGGGTGCTGGGAACCATAGTTTTTTTAGGGTAACAGATTCTACTTACACAATCACCCCCTGGGATCCTTTGAGGAGACAAGTCTCCTCAAAGGATCATGTAAACATAATATTGCAATAATTTGGGGATAAAGGGAAAGAGAATAAAACCAATGATTGCTAGGCACATTGACAAAAAGCCAATTAGGGGGCAGTCCCCTTTGGCATAAAAGTATACATTCAAAACAAATACATTCAAACCCTTAACAGTTCAATTTCACTACATCCCAAAGTTCATTCTGGATCTTTCAGTGCAACATGAGGTTTCTGCAGGCATCTCCATGGTGCCTTCTCCAAGCAGTTCACTTCCAGGATTCTGGGAGGTAACAAGTTTCTTATCCTAAAATTACTCTCAAACAAGAAAAACTTTTATAAATCTAGAATTTTATGACAATTATACAATCCCGCCCCCCCCCCAGGGTGTTGACAAACACACAGATCAACTCAGGATATGTTCATTTTCACTAAGAAAACAGCTTTTCAAAACAGTAGTATAACAGCTAATTCACATTCAAGAACCACCAAAATCCCCCAAATCGTAAGAGCACATTTAATGACAATAGCAAACAAACCAGCTATTATTATGATTCACATGAGTTGCTGTGTGACATTTTTAAAAAACTATGAAGCTATGGATACTTCTCACAAGTTCTATAGATCTAGCAAATCTTTCAACCTTGGCTGAGATATTTTTAACAAAGTCTATTACTGTCATAATTCCAAAATTTGGCAGAGGAGCCCAGAAAAACACAAACCTCTGTACTGCTGATGAAAACCTTTTGGGGTCTAAAATGTCACCAAGAATCTAGATCATTCTGGTAGAAGGGTAGAGTAAGCTGAAGATACAGAAACATCCAGAAGCCAGTAGGCTTCTTGGGAAATGCTCCCTCTTGGGAGTCATCCAGAGGTACTACACCCCCTAGGAAAACCTTCCCACCTCCTGGATGAGATTGTAACAGTCGTAAAAGGCATGTCTTTATATATCTCATCCACTACACTTTTATAAATGTCGAGGTGGAAAAATACAACAGCGCTATTGCTCTTTACTACTAAATGGACCCTTACCTTTTGTTACAAACAACTCAACGGCAGGCAAATGATGAGTCAGAGGTATTGGTGCTACTAGATATCTAAAAATCACTTCTCAAGACCCCTTAAAATCAATCTAAATTCTTAGGTCTTTAAATTCTCCAAAGGCTGTATACAGGTTGTAACCAGTTTGATGGAGTCCATCCATCATCCTCTATGTGACAATTAACAAAGGCAAAAAAGAACAAAAGGCCATTTAGGCAACATGTGACCTCAATGGATCTGGTGACAAACTTTTTAGACTTTTTTAGAGAAGAGTTTTAGGAAAGAAGATTGGAAAGAGTAAGGAAGTAGCAGAACCAAGTACAAATTCTTCAAGAAGATTAGAAATGGAAGGGTAGAGAGATAGGATGGCAAGTAACTGAGATAGAAGACTTACTTGAAGAATAGTTTTTTAAAAATTAAAGGGATCTGAGAATGTTTTTAGACAGATGATGGGGATAAGCTAGTAGAGAAATAGAAATAGAAGATACACGAGGAAGAAAAGAGGATGGTGGCTAGAGTAAAGCTCTTCAGAAAACAGGAAAGAATGGGATCGACTTTATGTAGATATAGGGTATAGTTCTGAGATTAGGGGAGAAGGAAGGGAGATGATAATGCTGAGAATTTTTTCATATTTTTTTTTGTCCAATTACATGCAAAAACAATTAATAACATTAGGGTTTTTTTTAATTGTGTCAAATCCTTTCCCTCCCTCCCCAGACCACTGAGATGGTGAGAAGACTGATAAAATTGTGCATATGCAATCATGTAAAACATTTTTCCATATTAATCCCTTTGTGAAAGAAAACTCAAACAAAAAAAATTAAGAAATGGGAGCTGAGAATGTTTTTAAGAACAGAAAAAAAAAAGAAATGAGTTCTCTTTGGATAGCCTTAATCCTTCCAGTGAAATAGTAGAGTATGACAATTACTATTAGGTGTTAAGATTTGCAGTAAGAGAAGAAAGAAAATTTTGCTGTGATGAATGAAATAAGAACTTGACAAAGGTCATGTAAAAGAATTGTTGAGTATCACTGAAGACCTTGCTGAGATCATGGAATGCTTAAATTTGTACAGGGTAAAATCAGTTCTACATCTGGCCTTTCTCCATTTGATGCTCAGCAAGCAGAGCAAAAGCCAAAAAATTGGATGGTGAAGCTACCACAGGATAAGCATTGACAAGCACTTCCACACTTCTCTGTCCTTTGCTATGCATGTCCAATCTCTTGCCAAGTTTTGTACCCTTCTCTAGAACACTTCTTAAATCTTTCCTAATTACTCTCTATATGTTCACATCTGTAGTTGGGGCCCTAGTGAACTCTTACTCAAAGCAGTCCCGGACTTCCTGCCTTCTACCTTCATTGTTGGTAGGGTAGGAAAAAAGCATTGGTTCTAAAGTCAGAGAATCTGAATTCAAATTTTGACTCTTATCACTTACCAACTATGTAGATTTCAGGCTAGTCATTTAACCTTGTGAGGATTCAGCTTCCTCAATTATAAAAAGAGAATATTCAAAAAGATGAACTCAGTGGTTCCTTTCCTATGACTGCCAAAGCTATCTTCCCCATCTATCAATTTGTTTTTGACACCAACCAAGGACAAGTCTACATTGATTTTCCGTTACAGCAAAGACTGGGATCAATATTCTCACTTTCTCTCTCAAAACATTGCACCACTACCTTTGGCTTCTCCTTCACTCCTTCCATCAATGAATAATTATAGAGCATTTACTAAGACACTGCAATGAATACAAAAATTTTACATAAGGCACATCCCTGACCTTCAAAACTGTTACAGTCTAGTAGAAAATATATACACAAAAACCAAGATATCCCAATTTGTTTATATTAAATTTTAAAGGGTTTACACAAACAAAACCAATGCAGCCAATATTAGAAGGAAAGCAGAAAACTGGGGAGAAAAACTGGTAGCAAGTTTCTCTAATGAAGTCCTCATTTCTTAAAAAATAAAGAAGGCTGAGTTAAATTTATAAAAATGTTACAAGTCATTCCCAATTTTAAAATGGTCAATGGATATGAATAGGCAGTTTTCTGATTAAGAAATCAAAGCTATCTATAAGGAGAAAATACTCTAAATCACTATGGATTAGAGAAATGCAAATTAAAACAATTTTAAGATAGTACCTCACACCTATCACACACATATCAGGATATGATAGAATAGGAAAATCATAAATGTTGGAGGGAAATTTAGGAAAATTGCAAAGCAAAAATCCAACCATTATGGAAAGCAATTTGGATCTATGCCCAAAGGCTACAAAATGCTGCATACCCTTTAATTCAGCAATACTGCTACTATGTCTGTATCCTAAAGTGATTTTTTTTTTAAGAAAAAGGATTTATATATACAAAAATATTTTAGCAGCACTTTTTGTGGTGCCAAAGAATTGGAAATTGAAGGGATATCCATCAACTGGGGAATGGTTGAACAAGTTGTAGTAGGTGATTGTAAGAAAATACTTATATGCTATAAGAAATGATGAGCAGAATGATTTCAGAAAAACCTGAAAAGATTTACATGAACTGATACAAAGAGAAGGGAGCAGAACCAGGTAAACATTGGACAGAGTAATAGCAATACTGTATGATGATCAACTGTGAATGACTTAGCTATTCTCAACAAAAGAGATCCAAGACAATTAAAAAATTTAAATTAATATCCAATAACTCCAAGTATTATATTTTACAAAGTTTCTTGATAATCACTTGAAGTAGAAGAAAATAAAAAGAAGAAAAGTAAAAAGCTGAGTAAAATCCTCCTGCCTCTCACCTCACCCTACCTCCACAGCCACCTTTCCTGGTGAAGAGAGTGAGAGGTGGGGCTACAAAAAAAACTTATATCCTCCCTATGTTAGCATACATAATGTGAGAGGAAACATGGGAAGCTGGGATTTAGAGTTCTGGAGAAAAAGCCCTAATTATATAATATCACCTACAGAGAAATAACTGATAGAGACTGAATGCAAATGAAAGCATATTAAATAAACATATAGGACCTCACAGGCTTGTTACAAGGATTAAACAAGATAAGATATTTTGTCCACTTTAAAGTACTATGAGCCAACTTGTATTATGAATAATCACAATAAAGATCAAATGAAATAGTTCTTACCCTCAAGGAGCTCATATTCCATAGGGAAGGATTCAGTATGTATATAAAAAAATAAGTACAAAGTAATTTGAGGAGAAAGAGAATATTAAAAACAGGAAGGATTAAGGAAGGACTCAAAGAGGAAGAAGAAATGTCAACCACATAAGAAGAGAGATGTGGGATAGTCACTCAAGAAGATGAAAGTTGAAGATTTAACTGGACAATCCTTCACTCTGAGGAGAGAGTTAAAGTTGTGGGAGAGAATGAAATTCTTCCCAGAACACAGAAAAGAACAAAAGACCGAAAAGAGAACCTCAGTAGATGTCAATATTTTAGAGAGAAAGAAGAGCCAGGTAAGAAGACAAAAAGAATAATGGAAGTGCTAGGAGAAGAGTTTAGAGAGTGCTGTATTGCAGAAATTCTTCCAGTCTGGTCAGGCCCATTTGTTCATTATCTGTCCTTTTACTCCCCACCCCTCACCCCCTCCATCTACTCTCTCCCATTGTTGCACATAATGATCTCCTTGCTATTTGAACTTCCTCTTCTGCTTAGGATAACCTACCCCAGGCTTCTCTCACTAAGCCTTCTCCTTTTTCTTTCACTCAAGCAGCTCTTGAAACCCAACCTTCATAAAACTGATTTTTTTTCACCCTGTCCAACCATCCAATTCACACATCTCCCCTTCACTCACCACTTAAAGAATAGACGAAGGCTTTGCACTTAAACAATGATAGTACTTTATGTATTTCTTCAATGTTTGCTCAGTTGCTTACATATCCTTTTTAACGTCAAATCAATGGTCTCAGTTTGAGATCATAGGCTTCTATTAGAGAGCACCTGTGTTTAACTTTCACCTAGGATAAAACAACATAGAGAGAAGTACCTCATAAAGGATGATAAAGTTGGCAATTCACTTTTCAATTCAACAAACATTAAATACCACTGGGTACAAAACAGGGATAAAGATGAAGATCAGATCAGTTCAATTGCTACCTTCTACCCAAATCACTTGTTTTTACCTCATACATAATTTGTGCTTAATTTTCTGTGATATTTTGTTTCCCCAAAAAGAATGTCAGCTATAAGCTCCCTGACAGCAAGGATTGTTTCCTCCTTGTCTTTATATGCTCAGTTCTTAATATCTAACACCTAGCAGATGCTTAATTATAAATAATAATATAATATTAATAATGAATGTTTGTTGATCAATCAGTCATGATGAAGATACACTAATGACAAGCCTGGTGTTCAGAAAAGTCTTCCCTTCCTATTTGGTTAGTCTACATAGCCCTTGTCTTTATTCCCACCTATCCTTAGACTAAAGGAAAATTTTGCTCCACAACAGCTTCTTGGGGCAGAGTCAAAGAGATTTAAATGAAGAGGTTGGGAAAAATAGCCCCTTTCAAAGGAGAGTATCTTGTAATGCTGTTGGAAATCTAAAATTAATTTTATTAAATCTCTATTAGAGAAAACTTTCTATTGAAGAGAAAGTTTATGTTAAGCCTTAAAGGATTTGAAGGGTAAGGCTAATGACTGATGATAGACAATTTCTAAACCTTGGAAAGACACTGATAGGATCCTATGAATAAGTCACTGGAAAAGTAGTTCATATGGAAAGAACTTCTTGTCATCCTTTTGTTTAAACCACTTTATAAAAATATTTCATACAAGTGGAAAAGGACGCTAAATAATCCTGCTGCTTTGAAGTCAGCAGATTCTGAGATTTTATACTAAGGTGGTCAGTAATTAACTTTGTCACTTTGGGTAAATTAACATCTCTGAGGCTCAGGCCTCTCTACAAAATAAGGGAGTTAGACTAGACGACAGAAGAGGACCCTAAAAACTCTGATATTTTATTATTGAATCCACATTTAGTATGGGCAAGAAACAAATATGTACATATGAAGAAACTCTTTGCAAACTGTAAAATATTATAGAAACGAGACCTAGTGTTGTTTCAAAACCTGAAATGTAAATTCTATATTCTAGAAATTGTAGATTACTTCTGATAGGTATAGTTTTGTATGTAGGTGCATATTTTATCAATTAAATGTGACCACAAATTTCAAGAGTAAGCAAGAATAGAATGAACCAGGTCTGGGTTTGAATTCCAGTTCTGACTCTTATTAGCTGTGATCCTGAAGGTCATTTAACCTCTGTAAATCTCAGTTTTTCTCATTTGTAAAATAGGGATAATTACCTTGTACCACTTATCTCACACAGTTGTCATGAGAATCAAATGGGATAATACTGGTAAAATGATTTATAGCTTACATAACATAAAGTCGGCTATTATTATTTATCTCTCTGATCCTTGATAATAAGATTCAGTTCCCAGAACCCGGACAGACTTCAGTGGGTCACAGGCTGCAAAAGAAATATTTCAGTCTTGTTTACTACCACACCTACCCATCCAACATATCCTTCTCAGGGTTAAAGGTATTGTTTAACCTGTAACACAGGACAAGTGAAATGGGGGCAGGAGAAATGGGAGTAAGCAGGGTAGGGGCAGCTTTATGTTTCATTCATCAGAAAGTCTTTTAACCCTCCAAGTCTTTCTAATGGTATCAAACAGGGTATTACTCTTGTCTGGAGGGGGAGGGGGAAAGCATAGCTAGGTCTACCATGCAGAGGCTTAGCCAAATGGTCATTTAAAAATGCTAATAACGACTGCAAACTCCAAACTGCAATGCCTCTTTTGACGAGAGAGCTGAATCTTGGTTCTTTCCTTGGCAGTAAAACTCAGAGAAACGAAACATTTTCTTATGCAGCATCCAAAGTCCCTGTCCCAGAAAGGGAAACTACTGATAGGATTTCATTTCAGCCCTATTGATCATCCGCAGCAAAGCTCAAAGGCAAACAAACAGGTCACAGTATTCCAAGAAAACAGATGAGCCCCAATGCAGCAGCACTAGCAATTGAAAGTTTTGAGGATGTTTGGGGGGAGGGGGTTAAAATGACAACTTTTCTGGATGTGTAGCTTCATGCAGGTAAAAACAACGTGGCTCTCATACTTCCTTTGAAAAATAATGCGTAAAGCCTTACCTGTAATATTTCTATGTAGCCACAACCAAGTGGGTGTACCCATTGAAACTCACTTCCATGAACAACTACCGTAAACTAGGACGAAAAACTATAAAACATCAAGTTCATACACCCTAAAGGTTTTTTGGGTTTTTTTTTCGGCACCTGCAGCCACTAGAGAAAACACACCTTAATCGTGCAAGAAATAAATATCAATTCCCTGTGAAACTAACAAACGCGCCCAAGTGGGAGAAACGCAGCAGTTCCGGAGGGCGGGGTGGCATTTTAAGGAGTTATCCAGGGGCTCTGGGAGCAACTTTAATCCCCCTCCCCACTTACGGGCTCGGGCTCAGGCTCCCAAGCTCCCGGGAGGCTACAGCTCCGCCCGCCAGCGTTGCCTCCCTCCTCCACCTCCACCTCCTCCTCCTCCACCTCCACCTCCTTTTCTTCTTCTTTTCCTTCTTCTTCCTCCTCCTCCTCCTCCTCCTTCTCCTCTTCCTCTGCCCCAGCTCTCTCTGCAGCAGGAGGAGAAGCTTCCTTCTCGCAACCAGCACCTTTTCTCACTACTGAGCATGCCCAGCGCCGGAGTCGCCCAAGAGTTAAAAATGAGCAGATTCCACCTTTCCGGGTTTTGTGGCCACTCCAGGCAGAGAGGGCAGAGGACACACCTAGTGTGAGAAAGGAAGACGGTGGAGGAACAGATGGGAGATGAAGGGACTCGGGGCAAAAATATGACTTAGGTTGATGAGACGAATGTAATAGGTTTCCCGTAAGTAAAAGCACCCTCTGCAGGAAGTACTTTGAATTTGTAAAGTCTGGTTAATATAGGGAGGTAAATTCCCACCGTCCCCACGGGTGCAAGTCCGATGCTACCATTGCGAAGGGTCCCTAGGACATTCCTCTGAAGAGCTCTTGCCTCCTGGGAATAAGTTGAAGCCATTAAAAGGGCTTTGGGGAGGTTGTTTTTTTTTCTTTCTTCCTCCTTGGGCAAAGACAAGTGGATGTAGTACAGAAGATAATAGAATGAGAGCGGGAAGGCATCTCAAAGATTACCTAAACCAGATCCTTTATTTCCCGGAGGAGGAAACTGAAGTCTAGAAAAAGTAAACGGAGCTGGCTGATGGGTTAGGATTTGAACACAGGTTTCTTGACTCCAAATCCCTTGCTCTTTGCACGACTACGTTTCTATGACTTTTTCCCTACTTTTTAGCTTGGGGTGGGGGATGGGGGGATGAAAAGCACAAAGGCGAAATATTGTCTCATGTGAGCCAAGTCAATGGAATGCAGCCTTTTCTAGGAATTTTAACTAAATAACTTAATAGTGATTCCATCACTTAGTTACTTGTCTGCCAGAGCTAGGGCTTACCTCTTTTCTAAGATAGGAAACTAGAACATTCAATATCTGCACCACATCACATAGCCCTAAATTCTATTATTATTGTGAAAATATTCTCCAAGTAGCACATATGTGCAGCAGATTCTGTGTTCCTTAAGGGCTGAGACCATATTTTATATTTTTCTTAATAGCTAGGATTTATGTTTACAAATATGAAAATTGAATCTGAGAAGCTAAGTGACTTTTCCAAGGTCATATAGTCAGTAAATATCTGGAATAACATTTGAACTCAGGTCTTCCTCATCCCCAGTTCAGTATTCTGCTGTGCTACCTATCTGCTTCCCTCAAATCATGGAACTTAGCACCCAGTACCTAGTAGTAATAGTAAGAGGAGGAGGAGGAAGAGGAGGAAGAGGTAGAGAAGTATAATGATAGAGAAAATGTATGTAGTGCTTTAAGGTTTGCAGAGTACTTTACACATATTATCTAACTTGGACCTCAACAACCCTGTGAGGTAGGTGCTGTTATCCCCATTATCCTAATAAGGAAATTAAGATTTCCATTCAACAATGGAAACAACTAGTTAGTATCTGAGATAAGATTCCTTCTCAGGGTCTTTCTGATTCCAAATCCAGTGCAGTATTCATTACCCCACCTAGTGCTTGACAAATATTTGACTGCTGTAATAATAATAACAATAACAACCACTAAAACACAGTGCTTTAAAGTATGTAAAGTGCTTTACACATGATCATATTTAAACTTCACAATGGTCTTCTTAGATGGGTCCCACCATTATTATTATCCTTCATTTACAGGTGAGCAAACTGAACCTCACTGATTTGGCCATAGTCACACATAAGAATCAGGGATAGATGTTTTTTTTTCCTTTTTTATTGTCATGCAAAACATACTTCCATATTGGTCATTGACGTAAGAGCACACTCATATGAAACCAAAACCCCAATATTAAACCAAAAATACACTGGTGTGAAAGACAGGTCCAACAGTTCTTTCTCTGGAGGGGGACAGCATTAGGGATAGAATTCTAATTACATAAAATTGGGGCTGTGATCTTTAGGGTGAAGTTGGTAAGAGTCATGGTTGATGCCTTCATTTATTTAATTATAATCTATTAAGTATCTACTATGTTCCAGGCACTGTATGTACTTCATTCTGGGCAATACGAAGAAGAAAATGAAACAGTAGCTATTCTCCAGGAACTTACATTCTGTTGGGAGGGGAAAACATGCATGTAGAAAAGCAAATACAAAGTAATTAGGGGTGGACACTTAACCTGTGAGCATTGAAGGAAGCCAGGGATTCTGTAAGACAGAGGTAAAGAAGAAATGCATTTTAGACAGGGGAACAGAGGCACGGAGATAAGAGAGAGAATATATAGGTTTAACATTCTGATTTCACTTTTGCAGGACAAACGCATCCAGTTTGTAGCACTTAAGTTTATACTTACTGTGTAATTTTGCCATGAAAACAGGGATAAAGTTCCCAAACTGTGGTCTGAGGCCCCCTGGGGGACTGTTAAGTTACTGCAAAGGAGCCTGGGCCACTATACTGGGACCAAAGCACTGACCTTCATTTCATTCCTATTAAATATGCATCTTGATTTATTTACTGGGGCAATAGATCAACAAAATATTTTTATTGAATATGTCACAAATGTAAATATACTATTTTCAAACATGTGGAAGACCTATGATTAAAATTAAACATCGTACTGTGAATAATGCTCCAAAACACAAATAACAAGTGTCATGTAAATTACAAACAACTGACATGTGGACATCACATCCTTCCCGCTGAAAAGATAACAAAAAATGGAAATGGTCATTGTTGGAGGGGCTACAGAAGAATAGACAAATGAATCACTGGGGATAGAGCTAAACTGGCCCAATCATTCTGAAAAGCAACTTGGAATCATATCCAAAAGATCACAAAACAATTCATAACCACTGAGCCAACAGTACTATTACTAGGTATAAATCCTCAAAGAGGTCAAAGATAGAGAAAGGACCCAAAACTATCAAAATGTTTGTAGCAGCAGTACTTTTTGTGGTAGAAGAATGAGAAAAAAAGGTGGAAGGAAGGAAATAAAGGAAGAAAAATGAGTTCTGACTAATGGGCTAAGCAAATTATGGTATGTTAATACAGTAGAATATTATTGCAATATAATATGATAAATTTAGAGAAAGCTGAAAAACATATAAGCTAATGCAGAGTGAAATAAAACAAAAAAAAACATTAATCATACTAATGCAAGGGAAAACAGCTTTGGAAGATTATTTATAGAACTCCGAACAATGCAGTGATCAATCATGGCTTCGGAAACCTGAGGCTAGAGATCTGGAATGAGATACATTTTTAGACATGGCCAATGTCTTCAATTATTTTGCTTAATTATATTTGTTGTTGTGAGACTCTAAGAGGGAAGATACCAAATAAGTGGAGGAAAATATAAAATCTTTTTAATGATAAAAAAGGCAACTGAGAAAATATCAAATTAACGTGAAATTTTTGTGAGTCAGCTCCTCATGAGTCAATTGGAAACATGCTTAATGAAGGTATTAGTATCCATCAGGCAGTAAATATTTATTGAGTGCCTACTATGTGCTAACATTATGCTAATGATTAGGATTACAAAAAGAGATTTTAAAAATTCCCTGTTCTTAAAGAGCTTCCAATTTAAAGGGGGAATCAACAAGCAAATAAATCTATATGAAGCTGGCTGAATACCAGATGAATAGGAAATAATCAACCAGAAGGCATGGGAATGAAGAGGGATTGAGGAAAGCTTCCTATAGAAGGCATCGTTGAGATTTAAAGGAGACTGAGATTTAAAAATACTAGTTGAGATTTAAAGGAAGCCAGGAAGGCCAGGGATTGTAGTGGAGGAAAGAGAGCATCCCAGGAAAGGATAACCACAGAAAACATCAGAAGCTGAGAGACAGTATCTTGATTGTGGAGTAACCAAGAGACCAGTGGCACTGGATCCAAGAATACAAATTGAGGAATAAGGTGTAAGAACACTGGAAAGATGGGAGGGGACTGGGTCATGAAGGGCTTTGAATGCCAAATAGAGCATTTTATATTTGATTGTAGAGGCAATAGGGACCCACTGAGGTTTATTGAGTCGGGATGCATATGACCTGGCCAGATCTGTGCTTTAAGAAAATCATTTTAGTGGCTGAATGGAGGATGCACTGGAGTAGAGAGGATACATTTGAGACAGGAAGATTCACTGGACAGTCTGTTGCAATAATCCAAGCAGAAGGTGATGAGGTCTTGCACTAGAGCTGTATCAATGTCAGGGGGGAGAAGGACATATTCAAAGTGTCACAAAGGTGAAATTGTTATCCATTCATGATAACAGAGATAGTGAGGAATCCAGGATGACACCTCGGCTAGCCAGAGGGACTCAGCAGATGGGGAGGACATTCTTTTCTAGGTCTCTAAAGATATGGCTTTAGGTGCCTGGCTGATGAATTATTACTTTATCATAGAAGTACTACTGAGTCCTCAAACAATTTTGAACAAGAGGGTCTGATAGCTAGTCTTTGGTCTTAGGAAAGATGCTATATGGAAAACAGATGGAAAAGGTAGGAGACTAAAAGTGAGGATATGAATTAGGGGGCTATTAAAATGGTCCAGGTGAGAGATGATAAGGACCTGAACTGAAGTGGTTGTGATCTGAGTCAAAAGAAGATGTTGAGGAGATACAGCACTATAATCTGAATAAATGCTCTGATATGTTTTGCATGATAATACATGTATAACCCAGATAGAATTACTTGCCAGCTCCAGGAAGGGAGAGGGATAAGAGAGAGAGAGAGACAATTTGGATCATATAATCTTGGAAAGCTTATATGAAAATTAATTATTACAAGTAATTGATAAAATAAAATATCTTTACTAAATAAATAAACACTCTGGAATGTGATCCATTCTACATAATTTCAGGTATGGGTCTGTGAAATCTGACTCTTAAATGTGTTTCATGTTTATAAAATATATTTTAAAGCAAACCTTAATAATTAATGCTATTCATTTTAAAGTAGATCAGGTTGTGAGCTGTCATATAAAATTTTTCATGCATCAAAATTATAAACTTTTTGGATTAGCCTAAACTTTATAATTCCTGCACCCTAATCTTGCCACAGGAAATGAAAAAGGATATAGTTTTCCTGTGCTATCTAGAAATAGTACATGGGATAATACCCCAAATAAATACTTAATAACTTTGACTGTTCCACAGTTGGGGAAAGAATAAAAGAAATGATGCTGTGAAGCATGATTTATGTTAGTCCAGTGAGAAACAGAGACTTTGGATGCTATTCTTTTGAATTTTTTATAATCATCTTATATGGTCTAATTTATTGCTTACTTTGCAAACTGGCCTTCATTTTTTTGGTCACCAAGTACATTCTTGTTAAAGCTATGAATTTTTAATTACATGCTCTTTAAAATGCCTAAAACTAATAGGAAATATTGTGCCACTTGGTGACACAGTAGATAGAACACCAGGCCTAGCGTCAGGAAGAACTGAATTCAAATCCAGGCTATGTGATCTGTAAAGATTAAAATTTTAGGGGAAACTGGGGCAAGATAGAAGTTAGTTTCTCTCTGCAAGGAGTAGTATATTTTTATGAGGTTTATTAAAGGTTAAAGATTAAAGAAAATACAGAATAAGAAAGCACATGCCTAGGCCAGAGAGGCCTAGACAAGATAACCTCACATCATGAAAGAGACACGTCTGCTCCAAAACGGAAGTCCAAAAAAGGCCGAGCCTATTCACAACCAGGTTTAAATACCCCATCTCGCTCTCAGCCCAGGTGAGAATTCAGTGAGATTAGAGGGCATTTTGGGGAAGTGGAGCAAGGATTTCTGGGGATTGAAGTCCTGGATTTGAATCTATTTTTACAGATCCAGGGCAAGTCACTTAACACTGTTTGCCTCAGTTTCCTGATCTGTCAAATGAAATTAAAAAGGAAATGTAAACCACTCCAGTAACTTTGTCAAGAAAACCCCAAATGGGATCATGAAGTCAGACACAACTGAAACAACTCAATGACAACAATAAAAATAGAGAATATGCCCCATTTTTCATCATCATCTATAAAGAAAGTTAGCACCTAAAAACTTGGCCCTTTCTACAGTTAGGTTTAAATGAATACTCAATCTACTCTTAATCATGCCATTTCAATATTTCATTACAAAATTTATACTCCTTTCTCATGTGATACATTAAATGAACTCTTCTTGAAAATAAATACCTTGCTGATCCATTATAAGATAAAATGAATGACATCTTCATTTCCTAGCAAAAAGCTGCTAAAGGGTAACAAATATTCATTATTAATATATTAATTTATTTATGGTTAATTAACATTATTGTTATTATCCTATAATTTCCCCATTAATGGCTCACTTTGTGTCTCACCATAGTGAACTCTTGAAGGCTATTTCATTGGAGCCCAGGCTCTGGCCACTTGCACTGTGATGGAAAGGCTTTGGAAAGGGTATTGGCAACAGACACTTATCTTCTTTCCTCATGCCATAATAGACTACAAGATTAAAATAGTATCACAAAACGATGTCCTTCCATTTCTACAGTGGCAGTGGCATAGTGGTGAGAAGGATGGCAGAGAGAGAATGCTAAACACAAGTGTCTCAGACCTAGTTTTGGTTCCCAACAGCCGATTGTTAAACTTTCCTGTGAGCAGTTACACCTTTGAAATAAGCAAAAGCTACAAATCAGATTTTGATTTATTATTTTGTTGTTTCACTAGACTTTAGGGGTGTAGAGGGTGTTCAGAGAAGCCCAGTATCTCTAATGTGAGGGTTTTCCCAGCCTTTTTCAGGGCTACTTTCTTTGATATCCATCTGCTACCCAGCTTTCACCTGTGGCACCAAGGAACTATACATGCCTATGCATCATAAATCATATCAGCAAGTGGGCTAAATCAGACTGAGTTTAACTCCCAGGCCTCAAACCTGTTGGTGATTTAGGGGGTGTCTACACCAGGTATGTGAAGACTTCCCATGGTGGAATATGCAAATGAGAACAATTTGTTCCAACAGTCATGAAGGAGGCAGAAGCAGACTCTGTGGAGTGCTTAGAGCTTCGTTAGACATCAAAGAAGCCAAAATCATCCACTGCATCCCAAGCCATTGCCAATCATCTTGACTTCTGTCTTGCCACTGAATTTGGATAACTGGGAGAGAGAAAGTAATGGAGAAAATGTTAATAATGTAGATTACACTTAAAAGGATATTGTGAAGACTTGGGAGGGGGTAATTGTTAAATGTTTATTAGCATACCCCTTTTTAAAAATTTTAGTAATTTTTTTATTGCTATAAATCAGTACTTGGGTTCCATGTTTTGAAATCATGTAATCAAAAGCCAGCACAATCATTGTAAAACAAACAAAAACAACAAGGAAGTGAACTAAGATCAGCATACAACTAACAACAGAGTCAACAGAAGTATTAACATGTGCTTAACCATCAATTTTATAAATAAAATTAGATACTAACAAGTGACAAGACTTTAGACACATGATTTTAGTACCATCTATAAATTTTAATTTGATGGTGAGATCTTTGTCCAATGACCAATAAGTGTGGCAATTTGTGGAACTAACACTGAATTTAATACATATTTTTAAGGAACTCCAACAATCTGTATATAATTATATTCTTGATTTTTATACAATTTTCTTTTTCTATCCTTCCAATGTGGAAATGATCATCTTGGTTGGTGTTTGTCAAGGTCAGACCAAAAATTTTTTTTAGATAATTATAAATGAATATCAGAAATGACATCAACTCTAAGTATGATGATTTTATAGAGAATTGTAAATCCATTGCCACAAGAAGACCAAAGCAAAACAGAACTCCTTTAGTCAGCAAACATTGAATTTATTTGCCAAATGAAGAGAGATAGTTGCCAAAGGTAACCCTGGTTTAGATTATAAATCTGTTTTAAAAATCTTATTGAGGAAGGGGGCACAGTTATGAGCAGTATTGTCTCAGAAAGCAGAGAAACCATAGAGAGTAAAACCAGTTTAAAGAGACATTGGCAAGAGAGCCAACTAGGTAAAGGCATTCAAGGATGAAAAAATAAGCATTACAAAAGGAAGATATCTGTAAAGATAATTATAAAAATTGTTTTCACCTGCAAGAATGGTGACACTACCACATTTGGACTCTAACTTAAGTTTATACTTTTGTATGGGCTTATAGGAGAGCTAGAAAGACACAAGAAAACAAAAGTAAAAACAAAAGTAGCAGTCTGAATGGACCAAGTAGATATATATTTATTTATATATCTGGATATGTATATACATTTTTATATATGTACATACACACATACATATGTAATCAGATTGATATTGTCTCCATTTTTGTAATTGATTGCATTCCATATCACCACCTACATTTTGTATTTCTTTGTCTCTGAGTTGTCTAGAAATTCAGCTTTCCTTTCTGAGTTAATTGAGTTTAGAAGTTCAGTTTTCTTTCTAATCACTGTTCTATACTTGTGTCAAGGAAATCTGTCATTCTTGAAGGATGCGAGTGGATTTTGGGGAACCTGGCCTGTTATCTCTGCCACACTAGCTATCTTTGGAGAAAAATCTGATCTGTTATCACTGTGACTCTAACTAGTCATGCATGTGAACACCACCAGTGAGCTTTGCATAGTCACAAGATGGAAAGAGAGATTGCTGCTAGCCCTGCATTCCAGATATTGTCTCCATGCCTGTGATGCTTCAGACTTTGTATTCAATCAATGCTGTTTTCTAGTCAGATTTTTCTTTCAGATGCTCCTCCTTTTGTCAGTAAAAAATGATCTGCTCTCATTTGTGGTCTTTTAACTTGCTGAGGAGCTAGACTCCTTTCAATGGTAATTGCTAGCCTTACCAATAAATTGAATGTGCTTGGAATTTTTCGCCTTGGTTTACCTTCATTTCAACTGTGACTCCTTCCCTCTGTGTGTGTGTGTCTCTCCATATATATGTATGTATGTATGTATATGTATACATAATTTGTGTTGGACTAGACACAACTGTGAATGTGGTGAGGGATTGCTAGGTCAAGGATTGAGGGTCAAGGTATCTGATGTAGTAATACAAAATACCAAAGCATGGAAAAAGAAATTCAAACCTCATTAATAAAAAAATAAAAGACTTTCATAGAAAGCAACAAAACCCTCTAAAATATATGCCTATTCTTTCAAATGTATAAAATCTCTTTTGAGTAATCTTTGGACAAATCAAAGGTATCCTTGATGTGGGCATTAATGGGGAACAAGCAAGATTTTACAAACAATATTTATAATAATGAACCATATCTTTACCATTTCCTAGTTGGTTGAAAGATGCAGAGCATATAAGATTCCACTGCACATTTAATGTTTTTGTAATAAAAAAGTACTTGATTTGGTAGAACAAAGTACTGAAAATGTATTTATTTGATAGAGCAAAACATTGCCTTAAACCAAGGCTTCTTAAACTTTTTTTCGAGTCATGGCTCTCACTGACAGTCTGTAGAAGACTATGGACCCCTTTTCTTTTTCATTTTTAATGATGATATAATTTAGTTACTTTTCATGATGAAATTGTAGCAATAATAGCAAAAGCATTAGAGATGATTATAAACATAAAGAGCAAAGTTAAAATGGGTAGACATAAAAGAATAGCAAAAGAATATTATCATATTACTATGTGAAGGGCATGACTATGAACCCCTTTCCAGAAAAATATTTTAAGTGCATAAGATAAAATTCAGAGGATTACAAAAGAAACCAAGTATATTGAAATGGAGTTATTAAAATGTTAATATTAATTATCACAAACAAGGCTAAATATCCCTGCCTTAAAGGTTCTTTTCCAACAAGTTGTCTCCCATCTATACACCAAAATATTCAAGATCAATTAGACATGACCGAAATCCCTATATAACAACCCTCAGATCATTAATAGGGAGTTGATTATTCATCAATGGGGTATTCTATTTTGATGAGTTTGAATCTTTCATTAGTCACTTAGCTATGTGACCCTGAGCAAGTCTTTTAAACTCTCTCAGCTTCAATTTTCCTGATCTATGAATTGGGGATAATAATAGCACCTCCCTGGCAAGGTTGTTGTGAGGATGAAATTAGGTATTAGATATTTAAATTTGCTTTGCAAAAATTAGAATGCTATAGGAATTATTATTAATCTGCAAACTGAAGAGTTTCTCTGTCAAATAGTGAATTCCTCTAGATAAGAGTTGTTAAACATATGTATGTGGCCTAAACCAGATTAAAATGTAATCGAGAATTCTATATTAAGATAAATAAAATACAATATATTAAAAAGACATAGATTATATTAATATGGGGTTTTCTAAGTCAATATATAACCCACAACTGTATCTGTTTTTGTTTGTTTTCTTGTTCAGACATTTCAGTCATGCCTGACTCTTCTTGACTCCTTCTGGGGTTTTATGGGCAGTCATTGGAGTGATTTGCATTTTCTTTCTCCAGTTCATTTGACAGATGAGGAAAATGAGGCAAAATGGGTTAAGTGACTTGCTCAAGGTCACACAGCTAATAAGTGTCTAAGGCTGGATTTTAATTCAGGTCTTCCTGACTCTAAGCTCAGTGCTCTATCGACTGTACCACCTAGCTGCCCTATGTATCGTTTAATGGTCCCCATTTCTATTTGAGTTTGACATCACTGATCTCTGTACATTTATTTGCAAATGACAGCAAGCCCTGAAATAAGGCAGAGCTTTCTGGAAGAGATCTGAAATCACTCAGAAGAGTTTGGCTTGACTCTCCACTCAGAAAAGACCAACAGAATGACAAATGCCCAGATTACTGCAGGATTCTGAGTTTCTTCACCAACACAAATGTCTAGGACAGACAGTACAGATATACAGTGAATTGGGTTCAGAATTGAAAAACAAGATTAGAGTGGCCTGAATTGCTGAAATTGCAAAGTTCCTTTAATGATCTCAGGTTTCCCATAAAAGCATAATCGGATTTGTGCATAATTAATATAATATATAATTCTATAGATATGTGTAATTATCTATAATATCTTTGATGACTGCCCCTCATTTTTACAGATGAAATGGAAGCCTAGAGAAGCTGTGACTTGCACAATAGGTAGCGGATAAAAGAAAGATTATTTTAACTCAATTCTTAACGAAAGTATTTCCAGACATTGCAGAGAAAAGAAGTTAATCATCAAAAAGGTGGTAGTATGGCTGTATCAATCGTCCATCAATTGTATATCGCCTTGATGTAGACAGATGTTCTCTTGATTGGCAGCTATACAAGAGGGCTCTCAGCAATCTGTCCACTCGCACTACCCGCTAGTGGAACGTACGCGATGTTTTGGATTTGCTCAACTTTACAAAAACCGCTTTTGCAAGCTCCTCTCCCCTCTTCCTGAAACATCCTCCCGGATGCATTCCTCGCTCTGTCCAGCTGGGGGCTAAAACAGAGACAAGAGCTTCGGGTGCGCACGCGCGCGCGTGTCGCGTGACTTACGGAAGAGTTTTGAGCCCCGTGAGACACCGTCAGTCCATCAGGTTTCTGCTGTTCCCGCCTGTGGTAGTGAAGACGCAGAGCGAGCTGGTTGGTGTACCCGGACTTGCGCCAGGCGCAGCTCAGGCACACCATGGGGGAGCAGGGATTGGAGATGGCTTCTATGATCCCGGCGCTCCGGGAGCTGGGCAGGTAGGGCGAAGAGACCATACACGCACACACACCTACCCTTAAGCCCTCCGCGGCCTCGCCTCCAGCCACCCTACTGTTGCCTCTCCTCTGGCCCGGCCGCTGCCTCCCTCCCATCAGCCCCGCCCCCTCCGTTCCCGGGGTGGGTGGGTGGGCGCCTTCTTGCGCTGACCCTGATGCCGGGCGTGACCTTTGACCGAGCTGGGTTCCTTCCCGGACTGCGTCTGTAAAATGGGTGTTTGAAGGTCAGCGGGATGGCGGTCCACACGCGGAGGTGTGTGTCCCGTCTATTTCCGACCATGTCTGCTTATGGCTGCCCTGTATCAATTTCTGCCTGTATCTGTTTATGTCAGGCGACCATCTTTATGTTTGTTTATATGTGTCTGGCTATCTGTATGTTTGTGGCTGTCTACCTCAATGTCTTATGTCTATCCATATATGCATCCATTTAGAAAAAATTTTAAATTCTTGGAATCAAAATGGTGTATTGGTTCAAAGGCAGAAGAGAGATAAGGGCTAGGCAATGGGAGTTGTGACTTGCCCAGAATCACACAACTAGGAAGTGTCTGAGGTTAGATTTGAACCCAAGACCTCCCATCTTTAGTCCTAGCCCTCAGCCCATAGAGCCACCTAGCTGCTCCCCATCCCTGGGTCCATCTTGTACAGCTCCCAGATCCTGTCATTGAATTTTCATTATGAGCATTTATACCTCAGAAATCAGTAAATATTAAAAATCAGGGAATGATTTATGTTTTTGTTGATTGTCTATACTTAAAGTGATGGGGGAAATGTTAACAATGAAGAATTAACTTTAAAAGTGCATTGAGCATTCCTTTCTTGCCCACCTTTTCCCCAGAGAGCCTCTTGTTACTCATGTACTAGCACTGTTACTGAAGTCCATGTAAAACTATTAATAGATTTAGAATATATGCAATACAACGTGGCATTATACATATATACATGGAATTGGTGTTTTGCATACTTTAAAGCTTTATATAAATGAAAATCCAAAGTATGACATTAGTGAATATAGTACTGGATTTGGAGTAAGAAGGATCTGGTTTAGAATCCATCCTTAGACACTTACTAGAAAGTTACTTTTCCTCTTAGTACCTGTTTCCTCATCTCTAAAATGGAGGTGGTAAAACTAGAAGCACCATCCATGTCTGGTTATTGCAGGGATTAAATGAGAGAAAGTATGTAAAACATTTCAAACTTTCAAGCAGTGCATATCAACTATTATTACTATTATTACAGATGTCATAGGCATTGCATTTGGGCAATGAATTGAACCCGAAAGTGAAGAGGAAAGCAAGTTAGATTACTTCTAAGAAATTACACCATTGTTTTTGTGACAAGAAACATATAGGGTAGTCAACAGTGGACTAGAAGAGTGAAAGACCTTGATTGCAGTTTCATTTTTTACTTATACTAGCCCTGAGATACTGGACAAGTCCTTTAACCTTTCCATGCACCAAGCAACTCCTCTAAAAATCTCAAGTTTCACAGAAAGCATTGGCTTGCTTTTTGGTGGAGGGAGTTTCCTTACCAGAAATACCTGGTACCAGTGAAATTACAGGTACAAGTCCTATCCTTTATAGCTCTCCTTTCAAGACACCAAGCTTCTACCTAAAACAGAGGGCAATCTTTTTAACTAGGATATTTTTTCAGTGATGCCCTAGGATAAGAATTTATTAAGTACCTACTATGTGCTAGGCACTTTTATAAATATTATCTTTGTCATGACAACTCTTGAGAGATAGGTGCTATTATTAACTAAGAAACTGAGGCAAGTGAGGTCAAGTAACTTGTCCAGGATTACAGTGTCTAAGCCTGGATTTGAACTCAGGTTTTCCTAACTCCAGGCCTCTTGGAGTCTTCACTGCACCTCCAGCTACTCCTAACAAATGTTTATTAAGCACCTATTATATAATGATTATCACATCATTTCATCCAACATTTGCTGTTTTTGCATCCCATACTCATCTTATCACAGCTCTTCTCTTACCAAACCTCAGCATATCCTCTGATCCTTTTCACTAGACAATTTAAAAAGTTGGAGGCATCTCACAGCCCTGCTGACTGAGTACATTACAAATTTATGTTATCTCACCTCAACTGGGTCCTCAAAGAAGTCTTTTTATTTTTCCTTAACTGATTCATTATCTTACTCCCCAAAGAAGCTATTTCTTCCAGACCTTCCCTTCTCTCTGTCTGGGGCCTTTGTCTCTTACTTTAACAACCATTCTTCTAATGTCTACATCTTAAAACCCCTTGACAGTATCCCCTTCTCTCTGTCCTTTCTCTCAGTCTCTAATTAAGAGGTGGCATTTCTCCTTGCCAACAATTCTCCTACATGTCTACTTGATCTCATCTCCCTTCTCCCAAAGTGTCTTTTCCAGTAGATTGTATCTTAAATAGCCTTCAGCTTTTCTTTATCAACTGATTCCTTTCCTATGGGCCTCAAAAATGCCTATATCTTCCCCATCCTTAAGAAAAACCTTATTAGACCCTGTTAACCCCTAAAACTACTATTATCCTATATTCTCCCTCTGTCAGCCCTTTGCAATGTGGCTTCATATCTCAACACAGAACTCTCCAAATTTATTACTGATTTCCTAATTGTCAAATCCAATGATTCTTCCAGCTTCTCGACCTAACTGCTGCATTTGACACTGCTGATCATCTTCTTTCTCTGAGATACTGTTTTCCTGATATTCACTGCATTGCTTCCCTTATGCATTTCTTTGTTGGTGACCTACATAAGCCAATTCCGCTCCAGTGAAATTCTCAAATGCCCACAACTTGAATTCTCTGGAGACAATATGCCTAGAAGCCTTACAAATTGAGGAACTAATATCCTAATGAGGAGAGACCACTTTTTTAGGAGGGCAGTGTCAACAGCAAGGAAAATGGAAAGACCCTATGCATTGGTTGCATTGGTTGCATTGGCAAAAGAGAAGGCAATGTATTTTCTTTTGTTTAAAAAAATAATGCTGCCAAAAAATCAAACAATGCTAAATGGGTCTGTTTATATATTCTAACCCCGACTGAACCCACACTATTACATGACAGTCTTTCCCATATGAGCAATACTAGACTTCCTCTTTTCTTCTTTAATTCCTTATATTTTAACTCTCTCCCATCTTCCTCTCTGTGTAGAGCTTGACCTCCAACTTTACTGAAAAGAAAATACCTATTAAAGTGAAACAGAGTAAATATGTGACTTAAGAAAGAGTGTTGAAGCATTGAGAGATGGGAGAGCTCAATGAGGATGAAGAACAGCTTAGGAGGAGTGAAATATAGGAGAGGTGAAATGATAGGAAAGGGGGATGATCATATAGAGAAATGTCTGTGTTTCTGATTCAAGAAGTAGAACATTAATGGATTTAAATCAAGAATGCAGAGTAACCAGAGCGACTTCTCAAATACAAGCTGTCAGGGCATAATTTTTAGTGTTGGTTTTAATAGACTGTGACTTGCTTTTGTTATGAAAAGATTAGTTTTCATAGGAGCTATATTTCAGTGGAAAATACATTCCCTCTCTGTTTAAATGTATGATCTTAACAGGAATTATTTGAGATAGATTGTCAAAATCCCCTGCTATCCCCACACTAATTCAGAATCAGTAGAATAAAAAAGCTAACAAAGAAAATTACCTCTTATGGTCTATCCACTGATATTTATATTTTAGAATGTAAATTTTGCTAAATCATGTCTAACTAATCCCTATATCTCTAGAGCAGGGGATCCAAAGCTGGGTTCTGAATTTAGATGGGGGGGATCTTTATTTTCACTCTAAACTTTGGTTTTCTTTGTAATCCTATATATTTTATTTTATACATTTTGAAACATTTTGAGAAGAATTCCCCAGGGCTTTGCCAGACAACCAAAAGCATCCGTGACACCAAACAAAGATTAAGAATTAGTCCATTTTTTTAAAAAAATGAATCCATGTTTTAAAACATGTATATTCCTAATTACAGAAATATTAATTTCTGGTAAAAAAAGGTCATCCTTTATGTACCTATAGTGCTTTTTTCCAATGTACTTTCATATGAAATTTATCAGGAGTTACTTGATCTCTGATCATTAGAATTTGCAAGAACATTTAGTCTTTATTGTTTTAATTTTCCTTTTTTAATGTATTTTTTTGATTACATGCAAAAATGATTGTTGATTTTTTTTATGTTGATTTCCAGATTCTCCTTCTCTTTCTTTCTTCCTTCCTATTGAGAAGACAAAAAATTTGATATAGGCTATGTTTGTGCAGTTATGCAAAACATATTTCTATATTAGCCATGTTGGGAAAGAAAACTCAGACCAGGAAAAAAAAACATGAAAAAAAAAAGTAAAAACTTGTATGCCTTTAGATAATCATCAGTTTTTTCTCTGGAGGTGGATAGCATTTTTCATCATAAATCCTTTGGAGTTGCTTTGGCTCTTTGTATTGTGGAGAATAGTCCAATCATTCTCAGGTGATCATTGTACAATGCTGCTACTGTAAATAAAAATTAATCTTGGAGGTTTATTACTAGATTTATAAGCATTTATTAGGAGAGAGAGAGAGAGACAGAGACAGAGAGACAGGGACAGAGAGAGAGAGAGAGAGAGAGAGAGAGAGAGAGAGAGAGAGAGAGAGAGAGAGAGAGAGAGAGAGAGAGAGAGAGAGAGAGAGAGAGAAGAGAGAGAGAGAGAGAGAGAGAGAAGGTTTCCAGCTTTTCTAACTCAGGAAAGAATCCAGCTCTCCATTGCAGCCAGCACTCCCAGCTGCAGTTTTCCAGATATCCCCAGATAAAATAAGAGCTGCAGTGACAGTTAGACAATTGACTCCGCCAGAGAGAGGGGAGCAAAGAAAGCTCCTCCACTTCTGTGCTGGCTTTTCAAATCTAAGCTCCTCCCAGCTGCAGATCTTTCCTTGGCCAACAGCTTGCTGTCTGACTTCCATGATGCCCTCACGCTGTCATGTGAAGATGTGACTGATGCATCCATCCACTGGGGCATGTGTCTTTTTCAGGATTGGATTGGAAGTCCCCTAAATATTTACCTCACACATTGCTATTTCTGTTTACAGTGTTCTGGTTCTGTTCACTTTACTTTGCATCAATTCATTCAAGTCTTTCCAGGTTTTTCTGGAAGCATCCTGCTCATCATTTTTTATAGAAAAATAAAATATTCCGCTTTTTATAGAACAATAATATTCCACCACAATCATCTTGTTCTTGTTCAGTCATTCCCCAATCATTTCCTCAATCCTCAATTTCTAATTCTTTGCCACTATAAATAATTTTGCATATATAAGTCATTTTCAATTTTTTTTATTTCTTTGGGATACGGATTTAGTAGAGATACTATTGGATCAAAGGTTAAGTACAGTTTATTTACAGCCCCTTTAGCATAGTTCCAAATTGTTCTCCATAATGGTTAGACCAATTCATAATTCCACTAGCAGTATTAGAATCCCAACTTTTCCACATCCCCTTTAACATTTGTTATTTTCTTTTTTTGTCATATTAGCTAATTTGAATAGGTATGAGGTAATGGTGATACCTCAGAATTGTTTCTAAGTGATTTAGAGCATTTTTCAGATGACTATAGAAAGTTTTGATTTCTTCATGTGAACACTACCTGTTCATATCCTTTGACTATTTATCAGTTGGGGACTAGCTTGTATTTTTATAAATTTGACTTAGTTCTCTATATAGTTAAGAAACTTGCTCTAAAAATGTTTTCATAGTTACGATTACTATGTATTTTCCCCTTTTTTATCCTACTCTTTTCTTTCACCCCATTCATCCTCAAAAATGTTTTGCTTCTGATTGCTGCCTCCCCAGATCTGCCTTCCTTTCTATCATTTCCTTCCTGCTTACTGGGTGTGTATGTCATTCCCTCTTTGAGCCAATTCCCATGAGAGTAAAGTTCAAGTGTTCTACCTCACTGTCCCATCTTCCCCTCTCCTGTAAAACCTCTTTCATGCCTCTCCTTTCCCCTTCTCCCAATGCATTCCTCTTTCTCACCCCATAATTTATTTTTTAGACACCATCCCATCATATTCAACTGATATCAGTGTTCTTTGTCTATGTATATTCCTTCTAATAATGCCCGAAAATGATAAAATTCTTAGGCATTACAAGCATCATATTCCCATGTAGAAATGTAAACATTTTAACCTTATTGAATCCCTTATAGTTTCTCTTTCCTGTTTGCCTTTTTGAGTCTTGAAAATTAGATTTTCTATTCAGTTTTGTTCTTTTCACCAGGAATATTTGTTTTAAGGGACAGCTAGCAAGTTCAGTGGATAGAAAGCCAGGCCTAGAGAAAGGAAATCCTGGGTTCAAATCTGGTCTTAGACACTTGTTAGCTATGTGACACTGGGCAAATCATTTGACCTTCATTGCCTAGCCTTTACCGCTCTTCTGCCTTGGAACCAATACTTAGTATTGATTGACTCCAAGCCTGAAGGTAAAGGTTTTTAAAGGGGGGAGGGAGGATAGGTCTTATTGCATTCATTATTTAATTTTATTTTTATTTTTTTAATTTTATAATATTTTATTTGATCATTTCCAAGCATTATTCATTAAAGACAAAGATCATTTTCTTTTCCTCCCCCCCACCCCCCGTAGCCGACGCATGATTCCACTGGGTGTCACATGTGTTCTTGATTCGAACCCATTGCCATGTTGTTAATATTTCCATTAGAGTGTTCGTTTAGAGTCTCTCCTCTGTCATGTCCCCTCAACCGCTGTAGTCAGGCTGTTGCTTTTCCTCGGTGTTTCTACTCCCACAGTTTGTCCTTTGCTTATGGATAGTGTTTTTTCTCCTAGATCCCTGCAGATTGTTCCGGGACATTACACCGCCACTAATGGAGAAGTCCATTACGTTCAATTATACCACAGTGTATTTGTCTCTGTGTACAATGTTCTCCTGGTTCTGCTCCTCTCGCTCTGCATCACTTCCTGGAGGTCGTTCCAGTTTCCATGGAATTCCTCCACTTTATTATTTCTTTTAGCACAATAGTATTCCATCACCAACATATACCACAATTTGTTCAGCCATTCCCCAATTGATGGGCATCCCCTCGTTTTCCAGTTTTTGGCCACCACAAAGAGCACAGCTATGAATATTCTTGTACAAGTCTTTTTCTCCATTATTTCTTTGGGGTACAAGCCCAGTAGTGCTATGGCTGGATCAAAGGGTAGACATTCTTTTGTCGCCCTTTGGGCATAGTTCCAAATTGCCCTCCAGAATGGTTGGATCAGTTCACAACTCCACCAGCAATGAATTAATGTCCCTACTTTGCCACATCCCCTCCAGCATTCATTACTTTCCTTTGCTATCATGATAGCCAATCTGCTAGATGTGAGGTGATACCTCAGAGTTGTTTTGATTTGCATCTCTCTGATTATAAGAGATTTAGAACACTTCTTCATGTGCTTATTCATAGTTTTGATTTCTTTATCTGAGAACTGCCTATCCATGTCCCTTGCCCATTTATCAATTGGAGAATGGCTTGATTTTTTGTACAATTGATTTAGCTCTTTATAAATTTGAGTAATTAAACCTTTGTCAGAGGTTTCTATGAAGATTTTTTCCCAATTTGTTGTTTCCCTTCGGATTTTAGTTACATTGGTTTTGTTTGTACAAAAGCTTTTTAATTTGATGTAGTCAAAATTATTTGTTTTACATTTTGTGATTCTTTCTATGTCTTGCTTGGTTTTAAAGTCTTTCCCCTCCCAGTGGTCTGACATGTATACTATTCTGTGTTTACCCAGTTTACTTATGGTTTCCTTCTTTTTGTTTAAGTCATTCACCCATTTTGAATTTATCTTGGTGTAGGGTGTGAGGTGTTGATCAATTCCTAATCTCTCCCACACTGTCTTCCAATTTTCCCAGCAGTTTTTATCAATTAGTGGATTTTTGTCCCAAAAGCTGGGATCTTTGGGTTTATCGTATACTGTCTTGCTGAGGTCGCTTGCCCCCAGTCTATTCCACTGATCTTCCTTTCTGTCTCTTAGCCAGTACCAAATTGTTTTGATGACTGCTGCTTTGTAATATAGTTTAAGGTCTGGGACTGCAAGGCCCCCATCATTTGTGGTTTTTTTTTTCATTATTTCCCTGGATATCCTTGATCTTTTGTTCTTCCAAATGAACTTTGTTATGGTTTTTTCTAAATCAGTAAAGAAATTTTTTGGGAGTTCCATGGGTATGGCACTAAATAGATAAATAAGTTTGGGTAGGATGGTCATTTTTATTATGTTGGCTCGTCCTATCCATGAGCAGTTAATGTTTTTCCAATTGCTCAAGTCTAGTTTTACTTGTGTGGAGAGTGTTTTGTAGTTGTGTTCATATAGTTCCTGTGTTTGTCTCGGGAGATAGATTCCTAGGTATTTTATTTTGTCTAAGGTGATTTTGAATGGGATTTCTCTTTCTAGTTTTTGCTGCTGAGCTATGTTGGAGATATATAGAAATGCTAATGACTTATGTGGGTTTTTTTGTATCCTGCAACTTTGCTAAAGTTGTTGATTATTTCAATTAGCTTTTTGGTTGAATCTGTAGGATTCTTTAAGTAGACCATCATGTCATCTGCAAAGAATGATAACTTGGTCTCCTCCTTGCCTATTTTGATGCCTTCAATTTCTTTTTCTTCTCTAATTGCTACTGCTAGTGTTTCTAGTACAATGTCAAATAGTAGAGGTGATAATGGGCATCCTTGTTTCACTCCTGATCTTATTGGGAATGCATCTAGTTTATCCCCATTGCAGATGATATTAGCTGATGGTTTTAGATATATATTGTTTATTATTTTTAGGAACGACCCTTCTATTCCTATGTTTTCTAGTGTTTTTAATAGGAATGGGTGTTGTATTTTATCAAAGGCTTTTTCTGCGTCTATTGAGATAATCATGTGGTTCTTGTTGGTTTGCTTGTTGATGTGGTCAATTATGTGGATGGTTTTCCTAATATTGAACCAGCCCTGCATTTCTGGTATAAATCCTACTTGATCATGGTGGATGACCCTTCTGATCACTTGCTGGAGTCTTTTTGCTAGTATCCTATTTAAGATTTTTGCATCTATATATTCATTAGGGAGATTGGTCTATAGTTTTCTTTCTCTGTTTTTGACCTGCCTGGTTTTGGAATCAGTACCATGTTTGTGTCTTAAAAGGAGTTTGGTAGAACTCCCTCTTTGCTTATTATGTCAAATAGTTTGTATAGTATTGGGATTAACTGTTCTCTGAATGTTTGATAGAATTCATTGGTGAATCCATCAGGCCCTGGGGATTTTTTCTTAGGAAGTTCTTTGATGGCTTGTTGGATTTCATTTTCTGATATGGGATTATTTAAGAATTCTATTTCTTCTTCTGTTAGACTAGGCAGTTTGTATTTTTGTATATATTCATCCATATCACCTAAATTGGTGTATTTATTGCCATATAATTGGGCAAAGTAATTTTTAATGATTGCCTTAATTTCCTCTTCATCGGAGGTGATGTCCCCCTTTTCATCTTTGGTGCTGTTAATTTCCTTTTCTTCCTTCCTTTTTTTAATTAGATTGACCAGTACTTTGTCTATTTTGTTTGTTTTTTCAAAGTACCAGCTTCTTGTCTTATTTATTAAATCAATAGTTCTATCACTTTCAATTTTATTAATTTCTCCCTTAATTTTTGGGAATCCTAGTTTGGTTTTCTGCTGGGTTTTTTTAATTTGATCACTTTAGAGTTTTTTTATTTGCATTTCCAATTGATTGATCTCTGCTCTCCCTAGTTTGTTAATATATGCACTCAGGGATATGAATTTACCTCTGATTACCGCTTTGGCTGCATCCCAAAAGGTTTGAAAGGATGTCTCACCATTGCCATTTTCCTCGATGAAATTATTAATTGTTTCTATGATTTCTTCTCTAACTAAACGATTTTGGAGTATCATATTGTTTAATTTCCAATTAGTTTTTGATTTGGTTTTCCATGTACCATTACTGATCATTATTTTTATTGCCTTGTGATCTGAAAAGGCTGCATTTATTATTTCTGCTTTTCTGCATTTGTGTGCCATGTTTCTGTGACCTAATATATGGTCAATCTTTGTGAATGTGCCATGTGGTGCTGAGAAGGTGTATTCCTTTTTATCCCTATTTATTTTTCTCCATATGTCTATTAATTCTAATTTTTCTAAGATTTCATTCACTTCTTTTACCTCTTTCTTATTTATTTTTTGATTTGATTTATCTAAATTTGATAATGGTTGGTTTAAGTCTCCCACTAATATGGTTTTACTGTCTATTTCTTCCTTCAATTCTCCTAGTTTCTCCATTAGAAATTTGGGTGCTATATTATTTGGTGCATACATGTTGATTAGTGATATTTCCTCATTATCTAAAGTCCCTTTTAACAAAATATAATTACCTTCCCTATCCCTTTTGATCAGGTCTATTTTTGCTTTGGCTTTATCAGATATCATGATTACCACTCCTGCGTTCTTTCTGTCAGTTGAGGCCCAGAAGGTCTTACTCCATCCTTTAATTCTGACCTTGTGGGTGTCTACCCGCCTCATGTGTGTTTCTTGAAGACAACATATGGTAGGGTTTTGGATTCTAATCCATTCTGCTATTCGTCTATGTTTTATGGGTGATTTCATCCCATTCACATTCAAAGTTATGACTGTCACTTGTAGACTCCCTGGCATTTTGATATCCTTCCCTAATTCTAACCTTTCTTCTTCATCTCTACCTTTTAGTCCAGTGATTTACTTTAAATCAGTCCCCCTTGTCCCCTCCCTTGATATATTTCCCTTTCTAGTCCCTCCCTTTTTGTTCCCTCCCCCTCCCCCCTCTTCTTCCCTCCCTTTTTTGTGTTCCCTCCCCCCTACCCCCCTTGGTTTTCCCTTCTCCCTTCCCTTGTTGGGTAAGATAGAATTCACAATCCCAATGGATCTGGATGTTCTTCCCTCTCAGAGTTGATTTCCCTGAGAGTAAGATTTAAGTAAAAACTCTCTTCCTCTCCTTCTTATAGGAGTTTTCTTCCCCTCCCCTTCCCGTGTGAATCTTTGTGTGAGAATGATTATTCTATTTGGTCTTTCTTTTCCCCCTATTTACACATTACATTTTCCCCACCTGTTAGTATATATAGATTGATATAAATGTAGTCCTTATAGAAGAGAGTTTGAGTAAAAGAAAAAGATAACATTTTTCTCCTTTTCCCTTTCCTTCATATTTACCTTTTCAGGTATTCCATGCTCTTTGTTTTTCGATATCGAACTTTCCATAGAGCTCTGGTCTTTTCTTTGCAAAAACTTGGAAATCTTCTATTTTGTTGAATGCCCATACTTTCCCTTGGAAGTATATAGTCAGTTTTGCTGGATAGCTGATTCTTGGTTGAAGACCCAGCTCTCTTGCGTTTCTGAAAATCATGTTCCATGCCTTACGATCATTCAGAGTGGAACTTGCAAGGTCTTGTGTGACCCTGATTGGCATTCCTTTATATCTAAATTGTCTTTTTCTTGCTTCTTGTAGGATTTTTTTCTTTTGTTTGAAAGCTTTGGAATTTGGCAATTACATTCCTGGGAGTTGTCTTTTGGGGATTTAGTGTAGAGGGTGTTCTATGAGCTCTGTCAGTGGTTGTATTGCCCCCTTGTTCTAGAATCTCTGGGCAATTTTCTTTGATTATATCTTGTATTACAATGTCAAGTTTGCTGTTTATTTCTGGCTTTTCTGGAAGTCCAATTATTCTTAAATTATCTCCTCTCCCTCTATTTTCCAAGTCTGTCACCTTGTCAGTGAGATATTTTATGTTCTCTTCTAATTTCTTGGTCTTTTGGCTTTGCTTTAATTATTCTTGCTCGTTGTCTTCGAGTTGTTTGATTCTGACTTTTAAAGCCTGGTTTTCCTTTTCACTTTGGTCAAACTGGTTTTGTAGATGCGTGAATTTCTTTTGCATTATTTCCCATTTTTCCTCCCTGAGGGCTTCCATCTTTTTGATCCTTTCCGATTCAAATTCTTCATGGGTTTGTGGAGAGTTTCCATTTCCTTTGGAAGGTTTCGAAGCATTTGCTTGTGTTTCCTCTTCTATCTCCTCTGTATTTTGTATTTTTGCTCCATAAAATGTGTCCAAAGTCGCCCCCTTCTTCTTGTTTTTCTTGGAATTTTGGGGCTTTTGTGCTTCTGTGGAGTTTGCCATCTCTATCTGAGTGGGGAGGACTAGCTTTTCTTATCTCTGTCTGGTATTCAGAGGTTTTAGCCCTAGGCAGATTGTCCGTTCTATGCAGTTGTTGTTCTGTCTTCCCGGGGAAGCCAGGAATTGCTGGTGTTTCCGTGTTACTGCCCTCCTCGGTTCCCTCCCGATGCTTCTCCGTTGCCTTACTTCCACGCTCTGAGCCTGGCTCGACCATTTCCGCGGGGTGTTTGTTTCTGTGCCTTAGCCGGCCAGGAGAGCCAGCACTCTGAGGGGGGAGGGGCCACAGCTTCCCGGAGCTTGAGGGCTCCTGATAAGATTCGCTTTCGCTGGGTTGAACTGAGTATGCCTTGAGGCAGGGACCTTCCGTGAGACTTGGATGGAGGGATCCAGCCAGGGGGTTACAGGCTCCCTCCCACCCCCCCCCCCAGTCTCTCTCTGTTTCCCTGCTGTCTGGATGCCCCCGCGACTGAGTCAGGTTGTTTTCAGGAAGAGGCCTTCAGAAAAGCCGGCCCTGAGGCTCTGAGGTTCCCTCTGCTGACTTGGACTCGGCGCTCTGGGTTGGGGGGGGATGGGTCCTGGGACCTTCCTTCTGCCTACCCCTTAGGTCCGAGTGATCTCGGGTTCTGGCTTTTGGGGGGAGCCGTACCTTTTGATCCAGGTCCAGGAGGAGGGTTCCCGGGTTCTATGCTGTTGATTGTTTTGAATTTCGGTGCCCTAGGAGCATATAGTTTGAGTTCGGTAGGGAAGGGTTTCCGGAGATCTGAACTTTAGCTTTCTCTAAGCCACCATCTTGACCGGAAGTTCCCGTTATTTCATTTTAAAAGAGAAAAAAAAGTCTTATTTCATTGAATTCATTCAGTTCATTTTTCCTTGTGAAGGATTATATTTAGTCTTGTTGGGTAGGTGATTCTTGTTTGTGATCTTAGTTCCTTTGCCATCTGAAATGTCATATTCCAAGTTCTCTAATCCTTTAATGTAGAAGCTTCTAAATCTTGTGTTATTCAGACTGTGGCTCCAAGGATATTGAATTGTTTCTTTCTGACTTTTTACAATATTTTCTCCTTGACCTGGGAGCTCTCTGGAATTTGACAATAATATTCCTGGGAGTTTTTATTTTGGGATCTCTTTCAGGAGGTGGCTGATAGATTCTTTTGATTTCTCTTTTACCTTTTGATTCGAGAATGTTAGGGCGGTTTTCTTTTATAATTTTTTTAAAGATAATATCTAGGTCCTTTTTTGATCATAACATTCAGGTAGTTCAATATTCTTCAATTCCTTGATCTATTTTCCAGGTTAGTTTTTTCAATGAAATATTTTATACTTTGTTCAATTTTTTCATGCTTTTGATTTTGTTTTATTGTTTCTTGATGTTTGATGGAGTCATCCACTTCCACTTGCCCAATTTTGATTTTTTAGAAATTATTTTCTCCAATGAGTTTTTGTACCTCTTTTTCCATTTGGCTAATTCTATTTTTTTAAGTTCTTTCAGTGAATTTTTGTACAACTTTTTTTCATGTGTCCAATACTACTTCTTTTTATTATAAAGATATTCTATTTAACCAATTACATTGTAAAAAATAGACTCGAATACAGGACTACAATCCCCATGAGCCTTTGCTCCACTTCCCCAGAATGCCTTGTAATCTCACCTGGGCCGAGATCGAGAAGGTATTTAAGCGGATCCAAAGGCTGTTGAAGGGGCTTGGGCTTTTTTTGGACTTCCGTTTTGGAGCAGAGGCGTCTCTTCCATGATGTGAGGTTATTTTGTCTAGGCCTCTGGCCTAGGCACATGTTTCTTACTTGTATATTCTTAATCTTTAACCTTTAATAAACCTCTAAAAAATATAATACTCCTTGCAGAGAGAAACTAATTTCTACCTGCCTCAGTCTCCCCATATTCCTAAATTCTAATCATTACAACATGCAGTAACAAATTTTCTCATGAGCTTTACAAAGTTATATGATCTAAATTGTCTCACTTTCTCTCTTTCCTTCCCTCTCTTGGAGCTAGCAAGCAATTCAGTCTGGATTATACATGTATTATCATGTAAAACATATTTTCATATTGCTCATTTTTGTAAGAGAATAATCACATAAAGCCAAACCCCAAAATAAAAATGCAAACAAACTAAAGTCAAAAATCGTATGCTTTGGTCTGCATTCCAACTCCTACAGTTCTTTTTCTGGAGGTGGACAGCATTCTTTGTCATAAGTCCTTCAGAATTTTCCTGTATCATCGTATTGCTGAGAGTAGCTAAGTCTTATCATAGTTGATCATGCCAGAATATTGCTGTGATTGTGTACAGTGTTCTAGTTCACTTATTTCATTTTATTAGTTCATGTAGGTTTTTCTAGCTCTTTCTGCAATTATACTGTTTATTATTTCTTTGGCCTAATAATATTCCATCATTATCATCACATAGCACACTTTGCTCAGCTATTCTTCTATTGATGGTTATCCCTTCGATTTCCAATTCTTTGCCACCACTAAAAGAACATCAGTAAATATTTTTGTATAAATAAGTCCTTTCCCCTTCTAATTCTACTTTGTAAGTGATTCTTCTCTTCAGCAAAGGCAAATTTTAACTCAGATTTTCTTGACTCTAGGCTTAATATTCTATCCGAAGTGTGTGTTAACATCAACACATAAGGAGACAGAGAACCAGAGATGAGAAATTAATCTTTTCTCTTTAATGTTTCTAGTCATCTGATATTACCAGGACTTGGAATGATCTATCACTAGTAATAATTATGTCCCAAAAAACCATTAATATTTAGCAAAATATTTATGAACCCCTGGGTCCCTTTTTTGAAAATGAATTTAGCAAATTTTAATCACTTTGGAGTTTAAAACAAGTTAAACTTGGATGTTCTGTTTGGGAAAACAAAAAATTGAAGCCTCTTCTTATAATGTTCTTTTCCCTAACATGTTGCTCTCACTGTTTAATCATTTTGCTAGATTGTGGAACCATAGATTTAGAGCTGGATGGGGCCTCAGAAATTATCTTGGAAGATGATGGCTGTAAATGTCTACATAATATGCTGTATAATATATCCCATGGAGACAGGGGATATAGTGGAAATTGGGATAGGTTGGAAATTAAAGTATCTGGGTTCAAGTCCACACTTAGCTGTGTCACCATGGGCAAGTCACTTAACCTTTCAATGTCCTGGGCAACCTCTTTTTAAGACCATAAATTACAGATGAATTGCCTATCTACATTGTTGGAAGGAGTTTCTATACCAGGAGATCCTTTCTCTGATGAAGTCATAGGTTTAGATCCCCCAAAACTGTATGTACACATAAGTATATACATTGGATAATCCAAAAGTCTTACTGAAATTATAAACTTTAATACAAAATAAATACAAGATGGGATAGCTTGAATTTTGTTTTATATGTGAAAATAATACTTTTTCTAATAGTCAATATAGATTTCTGCTAATCCTTTTCTTGTTCCCATGGTTAACAATATTTATTGGTAAAGCAGGATGTAGCCATGGAGAGGAGAAAATCAAATGAGCTCATGCTAAGATTGAACCCATAATCTGGATGTGTAATTTATTTTTTGAGAGCTGAAATTCATGCTATTATTTTTTTTAAAGTAGTATCTCACAATATGGTAATTGATTACTTTCATCTGTTTTTAGTAATAAAAAAATTGCCTAAATTTTTTAGATATTTCAATGCCTGCTGTTTTACTACTAGTACAGAGATTAGCACAATACATGACAGTATTTCTGGCACAATACTAACCTAATTGTAGTAAATTCTCATTTATCCTATTCCAAGTATATACACATATTAGTAATTTTCAAAAGATTAGAGTACAACAAAATATATAAAATTAAAACTCATGTGCATTAATTAATCTTTAATGATTCCAAGTTCAAACTGTCAATCAACAAGCATGGACTATGTCCTAGGCACTGTGCCAGGGAATTTTCAGTCTATCAAAGTCTATATTTATGCATATATAAGAATATATGGATTAAATACAAAATCAATGCAGGGTGACATTTAAACTAATTCTTGAAAAGAGCTAGGCATTTCAGAAAGCATTGGTGAGAGGGGACAGCATTCTAGATATGAGGGACAGCCTATGCAAAAACATGGAGGTAGGGGATTGAGTGCTTTGTTCAGGAACAGCAAGCAGTCCTTTAGCAGGAACATAGAATACTTGAGAGAGAGCAATGTGTAATTACATTGGAAAGATAGGCTGGCACCAGTTTGTAAAAGGCTCTAAATACTAAACAGAAGAGTTTGTATCTTTAAGGCCACAAGGAGCCTCTGTAGTGTCTTGGGCATAGGAGTAATGTGGTGAGAACTGTGGTATCACTTTGTATTCTGTGTGGAGGATGAATTGGAGAAGAGAGGTGAGACCAATTAGGAAACCATTGCAATAGTCCAGGTGAGAGGTGATGAGAGCCTGGATTGGATTTATTTCCAGAAAAGCCTAATTAAATTCAATTTTGTTCTTATGCCTCCCCAAATAATTAGATATGCTATTTTTTAAAAATCTGGACTCAGCACTTATGTTATAAAGAAATGTTTGTTTATAAATGTCCTTCCAGCTTAGTTCAACAACCATTTGTTTCTAGTCTGTAGTAGAAATAAATCTTATTCTTTTTTGTTTGTTTTGTGGAAAAGAATTGAGTACCTTCTGTCATAGAATCAATACTAAGTGTTGGTTCCAAGGCAGTAGTGTGGTAAGGGCTATGCAATTGGGGTTAAGTGATTTGCCTAGTCATATAGCTAGGAGAGCCAAGCCTAGAGGTAGGGAGATCCTGGGTTCAAATTTGACCCCAGACACTTCCTAGTTGTCTATCCTTGGGCAACTCATTTAACCTCAGTTTCCTAACCCTTACCATTCTTCTGCCTTGGAACCAATACTTAGTATTGACTCTGTGACAGAAAGTAAGGGTTTAAAATTTTTTTAAAGTTTCAGAGATTTTTATTAAGAAAGGAAAGTGGAGTGGCATATGGGGCCTTAAGAAAGAAGAATGTTTAAAACAAGGAAAGATAGTATAATAAAGAGTCAGTCCGATATTAGAATGATTGTCTTATAGCAGTGAGGGTATAATGAGATTTCAGAATGGACTAAATTGCCTCAGTTATAGGACTTCCTCTGGTAGTATTCAGCAGCTTGGAGTCAGCAAGGAGAAAGAAGTAGTGAGCATAACCAATGGTTAAATATTAGCAAAATTTGAATGACTATAGAATAAAAGGAAAAGAAAATTATATGGAGTATAATTGAACTGAGTGATGATTGGGTTGACTGAGGAGAGGATGAGCCTTGAGCAAGAGTGATGGATTGGAAGAATGAAGGATAACCTGGAGGTTAAAGTAAGGATGAAAAGTAGGTTTAACCCCCCACCCCCAAGCAAAGAAATGATGGACTTAGAATTATACATTCATTCCTAGCCAGAGCCAATGTATTGATTTATTTTGCTTAGCTATTCATATTTGTTATAAGGAATGGGAGCAGGGGAGGGAAATGGGTAGCACTAATTATGGAAAAACAGGGTGGGGGTATTATAATTGTATTTCATTTAAGTTTAAATAGTTACCAGACAAGTTTAGGTAGTTGTAGTGAAGTTCAAAATTGATTTTTTAAAAAATCAGTGGTTTAAGAAAAGTTAAGAAAGGATTGAGTTAGAGGCAGAGATGAAAGGACAGGAAATTACGGTCACAGAGGGAATATCAGAGTTTGGGATGGTGGAGAGGGCACATTTAAAACAGTCTTGAACTCAAAGTCTGATGAAGATATGAACTTGAAAGGAAAAGGGCTAAGGCAAATATAAGATTAAACATACCACATTTATAGAATTTTGTTTAGAACCATATCATAAAGCTCTGAAAAATCTAATAATTCTATGTTTTATTTCAGTACCAGGTCAGAGGACTACAACACAGTTGTGCAGAAGCCAAGACAAATTCTGTGTCAGTTTATTGACCGAATACTTACAGATGTAAATGTTGGTAAGCTACACAATTTTATAACTTACTATATTAGTTTCTATGAATTGTATGAAATAAATTGCCTTATTTTTGATATTTTAAAACTTAATACTTAATAATACATGTACAAATTGTCATAATGTGCTTGGTATAACAATTTAAAGTACTCTGAAATGTGAGCTGTTATTATTAATTTAGTGTCCCTGTGTCTTGTGCCTTCCCAACTCTTGGTTGGGATTGTCCCAAGGGTATTCAGGTAATAAACATTTAATTTTCTACTTCATGCCTGGCATTGTGCTAAGCATATATACTTTGATTCTTTAATTTCTAAATTATAGCTTACAAGCCCAGACTTATGTGTTTACTTTTTTCATTAGTGTGCCAGACGACACAGTTATATTAGAACAGAGTCATGTACTTGAGTAGCATAATAAGATTTACAAGAGGGCATTTCTTCAGAAACTTAGGCCACATGGACTGGCAGATAATATGTATCATAATTGGGAGTGAGCTCTAGCATGGGGTTGGGATGAAAAATACACATGAAGATGTGATTCATGTAAGGTTCAGAGTTAGTTTAATTGCAGACACATTCACAAATCTGGGTGTGCAGGCAAGAGATTGTTATAATGATACAAGAATATATGTTGAGTGCAACTTCCTGAGAGCTTCTTGTTTCCCCATGAAGATGTATTCTTTGACTCCAAGTGGAGATGGCTCATGTGCAACTAGGGATTGTCCAGTTGGAAAAGTCAAGGATGTCTGGAGGGTCTAGGTAATACTTTTTGAAGGATGACAACCAAGGGGCCCCTTTTTGATTGTGTTAGATTCTCTCCCTAGGGGTAGTTCCTAGTTTCTTCCAGTTAGCTTCATTAGATTAATTACTTCCTTGTTCTTAATTTGTAACTGCACCATAACCCAACTCACCTTTCAGTCTTCCACAAGGGGAAACTTAACATGTTTGGCCCCACAGGGCCCTGATGTCTTCTTGTGTGCTATGTCTGCCAGCTGTGCTGATCTACTGAGCTGACTGCAGCTGTTCACTTCTGGATGCAGAATTTCTGTTGGATTTTAGAAATGCCATCTAGCTGTTCCTTCAACTTCTGCCTCAGCCAGAGACTTTGGCTAGGACGTTGCCAAGTTCCTTGTGTGAGAATCAGAACTTTTATTCATGGGGATGAGGATGCATCTTACTTCTACCCCCTGGACACTCAGCAGCAGCCTCCTTTCCAGACCCAAGCTCTCTTCCAAAACCTATTCCAGGTTCTCTTTCTTAAATTCTAAGCTTCTGCTGCCCATGTTCTGGCTCAGGTAGTCTGCCGATTCTCAATTTGTGCATAGGTTCTTTACTTTTTCTTATGCAAACAGAACATCCAGAGTCCATTATCCTTATATTTGTTATAATGGTTTATCAAATTTCATAGAATATTAACATTGAAGTTGAGACCATAAACCTTTTATCTCTATTGTTTTATAGTAGATTTCATAACTTACATTAAGTTTCAACAATATGATATAAAATGTGTTTTTGGAATTAATTTTTAAAATGAAAATTTTTGTTTGTTTTCAGTTGCTCTAGAACTTGTGAAGAAAACTGATTCTCAGCCAAGTTCTGTGATGTTACTTGATTTCATCCAGCATATCATGAAATCTTTCCCCCTTATGTTTGTTAATGTTTGTGGAAGCCATCAACAAAATGAGGCTGAAAATAGTTGTCTTGGTGAGTCTAATGATTTTGGCAAAACTACCCATGTTTTTCATGGAATCTCTTACCTTGAAAAATATCATATAGATTGGTATATATTACTCAGTGAAATTTTGACAAATTCAGAGGGAAATTTATTGGTTTCATTGAATACTGTAAAATCTCATCAGATTTGCCTTTTATTGAGGATATAGCAAATATCTCTCATAGATAGCAAAAGTAATTGAAGTTTCATTTACTTGTCATTGAACTCAGTTATCAGACAAAGATACAATTAAATTAGCTTGTAAATAGCCTTAGATTAAGGGTACCATTTGATAGGGCAACTACAATAGCAAATATTATTTACTTTATTCCTCACTCCTTGAACCCTAATCTTGTTTTGCCCAGCATGAATTTTTAAAAAGAAACTTATAGTACATTTGTTTCTGAATATATCCCTACCTCCACTCCTGCTAGTGATCTGTCTCTTATAACGATTTCAAACAGACAGAAAAAGCAGTTTAGTAAAAACAAGTAATCTACCAATTGTGTGTCTGACAATAAAAGAACTGTTATATATACAAATCTCCATTTCACCCTACCCTACCTCATCATACTGTAAAAATTAAAATTAAATCTTAATAATAAAAATATTTTTTAAGATTTATTAATGATTATTAGAAATAAAGAGAATACAAAATAAAGATCACATGCTCATGGCTGATTAGCCCATTTAAAAATTCCCACTCTTACCACCACCACCACCACCACCATGCTTGCTGCAAGCTAAAGAGGACAGGACCTTCCACGTCCCTGCCTAATATCCCCTGTCTACAGGAAGTATGTAGTGACAGGAAGTCAGTGAATTCCCCGGAAATGTAGTTCATTTTTATGGTAACAGATTTTCAATTATACAATACCCCTCTACAAAATGGGAAGAGTACTCCCCCCCCCCCCCCACCCCCAGTTCCTCTTCAGAGTAAATCATGGTCATTCTAAATATGCAACTTTGATTCACTTCAGTGTTCTTTCAGTTTTTATGTTCTGTTGCTGATTGTGTGAATTGTTTTCCTGATTCTGCTTACTTCACTCTGGATCATCTTATGTGCCTTCACTTGATTCTGTGAATTCTTTATCATTTTCTTCATTGTTTCTTACCATGCAGTGATATCCTGTTAGATTCATGAACTACATCTTGTTTAGCCATCATTATTCAGTTGATAGGTACCTAAATTTCTTTCTCATTCTTTGTTCATCTTGATTTTTAATGCTTCTTTCTACCTGACCCTCTTTACTTTGTGTTGGTCCCCTTGAAGAATAAATGAAAGGTAAAACTAATGCAATATAACCTTGAGCCCTTTTAATATTATCAGAATGCTTTCATGTCTTTGAGCTTAACCTTCCCAGTAATCTCCATGGGCACGTAAATGCAAGATGACAAAATCTCAGAGTAAGAAAGGGCATCAGAAAACCTCTGATTTAACCCTTATCTGAACAGAATTCTCTAAAACATCTTAAAATGATCTTAAACACTCCAGCAAGTGACTGTCCAACAACTTTCCTTGAGGACTTCTTTGGTAAGATGGAACCCACTTTCTTCAGAGGTAGCATATTTTACTTTGGAGTCTTAAATAATTTCCTTCCATTAGATTTTAATATGCCTCTGCAACTTGTTGTTCCTAAATTTGCCCTCCAGGACTGAATCTTTCTTATACAAATGAGCTCTGCAAATGCAGTATCCAAATGTCTTAGTGCTCATTTAAGATTTACCAAAACTATGCTTGAATACTACCATTATATCCCCTGTAAATCTTTTCTTTAAGCTAAACCTCTGTACTTTGTTGAGCCAATACTCACATAGCATATTCTCCATGCCATTCCCCAACCTCCAATTCATCAGTGTCCTGCTTAAAATGTAGCACCCAGAAAAGAGCCCAGTATTTCTGTTTTGTTTATGTAACTTTCATCTCTACAACTACATCATGGCCTTGTTATTAATAAGCTTATTAAATAGATTATGCTCTTAAGGTTCATTTGCAAGTCAGTTGTTTGAAAATTGCCTTTCGTCTTATACATTGAGTGGTTGACCAAATCATAGTAATTCTATTTTTCAAATATTTCTCAAGTCCATCTTCTCAAATGCATCCCAATTGCCACAATCCTAGTATAGGCTCTCATTTCTTCCCCTTTAGACTATTGTAGTAGCCTTCCAATCGGTCTCTCAGCTTTGATATTCACAAATTGCCCTTCTTGATGAATAGGTTTTATTTTGTTACTTCTTTGCTGAAAAATCATTAGTGCTGTTGTTTCGTGAATAAAGTTGAAAGTCTTTACCTGAAATTTAAATAAATGTGACTTCTATCTATCTTTTAGGTTTTCTCTTACATTACTACCTTTCCTATTTTTACAATCAAATGAAACTATTATTTGCTGTTCCCAAATGTTGACATTTTCCCTTTCTACAGCTTTGTCCAAGCTAGTCTCTATTTCAGATATGTCTTCTTATCCTAGGAAAGACCTTGAATATCAAACTAAGTTTGTATGTTATTCATTAAACTGAAGTTTTTGGAGCACAAGAGTGTTTGAGAAAGATAGATTGAAACAGGTAGAGAATGGAATCAGAATAAACTGTTAGGATTTTATTTGTAAAAATCAGACCACTGTTTTTATATGCTTTATAGTCTTTTGTGCTTCATATATGTATATAAAATAGTTTCTTTTGCTCCCCACTTTCCTAATTTGTTTGACTTGTTAATTATATCCCTAACTATATAGGAAATGTAGATTTTTATAAATTATATTATTATATATATATAATATATATGTTATATATTATATATTATTATGCATTCATTGCCATTTAATAAAAATTTAGCAAATAAGTTTGTAGTTGTGACATGTATAATGTATTTCTGTTCTTAATACTCTTTTTTTAATTTAAAGAATTCAGTCACTGGATTACAACAAGACTTTTTCGTATTGCTGCAACTCCATCCTGCCATTTGTTACACAAGAATATTTGTGAAGTCATCTGCTCGTTATTGTTTCTTTATAAAAGCAAGAGTTCAACAATTTTTGGAGTGCTAACAAGAGAATTATTACATCTTTTTGAAGATCTGATTTATCTTCACAAAAGAAATGAAATGGGACAAGCCATAGAATGGCCAGTGATTGTGAACAGATTTTTAAGTAACCTAGATAAACACATGGGATGTTTACAGTCTGCTCCTCTGCAGTTATCAAGCATGCAAAATGTAGAGTTTATTGAAATTGCATTATTAACAATTCTCAATGACATTATTGCCATCGTGTTTTTTAGAAGACAGGAACTTTTACTTTGGGGGATAGGCTGCTCTCTGATGAAGTATGGAAGTCCTAACATTAAAACTTTATCAATTTGTCTTTTGACAAAACTCTTTGAACTTGGGGGACTACCAGAACAATTAGCAAACACTTTTTTCAACTCATTTTTTGAACTACTAAAAAATGTTGTAGAAATGGATACAGATCAACTAAAACTCTATGAAGAACCCTTATCACAGTTAATGAAGATGATGTTCCCCTTTGAAGCAGAGGCTCATAAAAATATGGAACCTGTGTATTTGAGTATGTTGCTGGAGAGACTCTGTCTCCTATTTGAAGCAGGTGTGCTTGTGAGGCTTAAATCAGAACTGCTGAAATTGGCTTTGTGTCACTTACTACAATATTTCCTTAGATTTGTGCCAGCAGGGTATGAATCTGCTTTACAAATCAGGAAGACCCATGTAAGCAGCATTTGTAGAGTTTTTGTGGATACACTTGGAGCTCAGTTAGAAGGAGAGGTGGGTAATTTTGAATATTATTTGGTAGATATGTACATGTGTTGTTTGTAGTATGTACTTTGATCATTCATGAGAAAAGTTTATTTTTCAGAAAGAGCCCAAATGCAGAACTATGACTACATACTATTTTCCAAAGTGCAGCCTATCTCACTACTGTATATCTGTGTACATAATGCGTTTTGACTGTGATTTCAGAGGAATCAGTTCACTAATTTGGTGATTAAAATAAAATTTTGAAAGGAGACTGTGTATATTTAGACTGATACATAAAAATTTGCTTGTGCAGAAAATTAATTTTTAATATTGTTAATGAAGTAGTGGTTTAATGCACTGATCATCAGTTTCATTGAAGGAGTATCTATTAAGTATCTTTTAAGAATCTATGTAGACCTATTCTCTTAGAAAGTGGAAATTGTGGCCTCAGACATTTCCCAGCTGTGTGACCCTGGGCAAGTCACTTAACCCCCATTGCTTAGCCTTTACCACTCTTCTGCTTTGGAACCAATACACAGTAATACTAAGGGTTTTTATTTTTAAAAAAAGAAAGAAAGTGGAAATTGCCAATATAAGATAGATAAAATGATATTATACCAACATGTAAATAAGTAAATAGATTAATAAAGTATTTTTAATTTGTTATTTATTTACATTTGACATTATTTTATTGATTTTCCAGATTCTCTTCTTCTCTCTCATTCCTCTCCCACCACTGAGAAGGCAAACAATGTATTAATTATACATGTTAAATCATATAAAACATTTCCATAGTAGCCAAATCACAAAAAAAAAAGCAAAGCAAAAAAAATTATGGTTTAATTTGAACTCAGTTCATCAGTTCTCTCTGGAGGTGGATAGCAGTTTATAAAATGTTTTTTATGCAATGTGTCATGGGAAACAAACATATTTGGCTTTGAGAGTTGGGCAAAAAAAAATATAAAATAGATATGTTACCTTGATTTTTTTTTTAATTCGATAAATAATTTTCTTAAACCTAGGCATATATATTCCCTATGGAAGTAATTGGGTAATTCCTTGTTAGAATTTATCTTTGTGGTATTTGTAAGAAAGTGAGATGGCAGTTATTAAGAGGGAGTATAGTTTTAATAAAATTAACTTGAAAATAACCATCACAGATTGAGAGGAATAAAAGTGGTTAATTTAGGACTTTAAGATCTTTGAAAAACAATTAACTTTATTAAGAATTAAGTAACATCTGAAGTCTTTTTTTTTCCCTCTCCCTTTTATATTTCTGATTAGTAGAAGCATGGTTGCTAATAGACTTTCTTAACCTTTTTTTTCTCAGTACTTGCTGGGCTCACTTTATGCAGCATTAAAACTTGAAAGTATGGAAATCTTTGAGCACTTTCAATGTGAAACTGAGCAAGATACATCTTTTAATGATGAATGGAGCAGCTGTAGTGGAATACCACAAAAAAGGCAGCGACTAACTTTATCATCAAAACATCTTTCTGAATCAGCAGGACAGGCAGAAGAGTAAGGCTGTAATTCTGTTTGTATTTAGTAAGTTAATAAAACCTCATTAGCACTTTAAGTTAAATACTTGCTTTTCATAAATACTTAAATTTTTCCCATTTATTTTGCCAGAACTTTGTGAAAGGGATGCTTTTGCATTCTTACTTACTGTAAGGTTGAAATTCATTAATCTGTATTCAAATATATGTAATGATTGTACAGGTCTTCCCAGTGTCTATTTAATTTTTCTTTTCAAAATACTTAAAACAATGAGATTACTTTATAGAATAGTAATTTATAAAATTCAATATCAGGTAAAATATTTCATTTAAGTATCATTTAGAGAAATATTAAACCAGAAATTATTTTTTGCTCTAAACCTAATAATTTAGCATATATTTTATTAATAAACACTTTTACATTTTTATGTTTAATTTTTTGAACTTGGTTTCTACTAAATAAAAATATCCTGAAGTAATTATTATTAATTATAGAATTAAGCATGTGGACATGAATGAAAAGAACATGTTGTGGAATGCACTGGTCAAGAAAGCTGAATCTCTTCTCATTCTGCTTGAACAAAATAATATGGAAGGCCCCATTATTTGCACGTTAGAAGGAATTGTTGTCATCTTGCAGTTGACTGCTCTGTGTACTGTTCACTGTTCTCAACAAATTTCGAACTGGTAAAAACAATATAAATGATAAGTTTACTTTGCATTTAAGAGATCTTATTAGGAGTCTTAATTTGTTCGTTTCATTGAAGTTATCTGCAGTATACAAAGTCTCTTGATTAATTATGTTATTGGATTTTAGAACTGAAAGGTACTTTTAAAAATGAAGTTAATAAAAAATAAAAACTGAGTTAGCTATTATCTTTTTGCAGATGGGAAAAGTGAGGCCCAGAGAGATTAAATCATTTGCCCAAAGTTTCACAGCTAGTTAGTAGCAGAATTTCTCACAACTATACCTCAGTTCCTTACAGTATGGCTTCCAACCATAGTGTTCTATTCTTACTATGTTCTTCAAGGCTACCATTGATCTCATCTGCTAAATAGAATGACATCTTTTAAATTTTCCTTGTTCGTTGTTTTTTGTTTTAACTGTATCTGACTTCATGTCCCCATTTGGGGGTTTCCTTCTCCAGGTCATTTTACAAATGAGGAAACAGGCAAATGGGATTAAGTGACTTGTCTAGGGTCATATAACTATTAAGTGTCTGAGACTAGATTTGAACTCAAGAAAATGAGTCTTCTTGACTCCAGGTCCAGCACTCTATCATCTGTGTCACCTACCTACCCTCTAGTTCTTTTTGTTGTTCACTAATTTCAGTTGTGTCTGGCTTTTTGTGACCTTATTTTTGGGCATTTTCTTGGCAAAATCACTGGAGTGATTTCCCATTTCCTGTTCCAGCTCATTTTATAGATGAGGAAATAGGCAAACAGGATTAAGTAACATTCCCAGTCACTCAGCTATCTAAGACTGATTTGAACTCAGGTCTTCCTGACTCTAGACCTGGAATTATGTCCACCTGTCTGTCCTTTCTGCAGCTTTTGATACGATTGACCTCTCCCTCTACCATGATACTGTTTTCTAACCCTCACTTCTGTAACACTGCTTTTTTCTTGGTTCTTCTCTAATTCATGACTACTGCTTCTTGAATTCTTTGATTCATCTTCCTCCTGCCCTGTAAACATCTGTACCCCCTGAAGGTCTCTTCTCTGTCCTCTTCTCCCTCTTGCTACCTCATCTAATCTACTGGGTTCAGTGTTTACCTCTATAAGAATGATTGTTTAATTGAATTTAAATTTATTTTCCCATCCCTTATCTTTCCCATGAATCCTGACCCCATATTGACTATTACCTATTGGAGGGCTCTCCCTTAAACCCAACCTGTCTAAAATTCAACTCATTATCTTTCCCTTAAATTTCATTCAACCTTCCCTGTTTCTATTAATGATATCACTATCTTCTCAATTACTTAGATTCAAAAGTTCTGGGTAACCCATAATTCTTTCCTCTCCTTTACCCCAACTTTTACCAATGGAGATAGTATATATAGAGAAAAGAAAACAGGGCCCAGGAAATTGCATTGGAGGACAACCATAGTTAGTGGTTATGACCGGGATGGATACTAGTAAAGGAGAAGGAGCAGTCGCTCAGGTAGGACAAGCAACAGTAGGAAATAGCATTATGAACATCTAGAAATTTGGGAATTAAAAGATGATCAATACTGTCAGATGCTCAGATGCTTCAGAGGTCAGGAAGGATTTGGGTGGAGAAGAGGCCATTTAATTTGAGTGTAAGGTCATCTGCAAGACTATAGAAAGTATAGAAGTGTAAGAGGAAAGGAGATGGATGATTTTCTCAAGGAGACTAGCTAAGAAGGGGAGGAGGTAAATTGTATGAAGCTGGTGGACTTGGCCACGTTGAACATGGGTTTTTAAGTGTGAGGAAACACAAGCATGTTAGGTGATAGTAGCTAAGGAGAGACAAAGATTAGAGTGGTGATGATAGTGGGATCAGTTTGTTGGAGAAGATAAAAAGATAGAAAATTAAGGGTGCACGTAAAGAACATGACTGGCTAGGTGAAAGGTTACCTCTCCATTTGAGGAAGGGCAAAGAGGGAGGTAGAAAAAATATCTGAGTAATGTGAAATGAGGAAGGAGAAGAAGGGGAAATCTGGCTAAATGGCCTCAAAATTTTCTAGTGAAATCAGAAGTGAGGTTCTCAGCTGAGATTGTGAGGAAAGGAGGAGTAGAAGGTTTAAGGAGAGATCAAAGGATTACCTTGCTACAGTGAGGGCCTAGTTTGGACTTATAATCAGTTTTATATTAGACTCAGTCAATTCAACAAGTCAGTAAACATTTTTTTGCCAAGCACTGGGCTAACTTCTAAAGAATCAAATGAAAGCAAAAAGTTGTTCCTGCCTTCAAAGAGTTCATAGTCTAGTAGGAGACAACTCATAAACAACTATGTACAAACAAGATAAACTGGAGAGCATCTCAAAGGGAAAGCACTAACATTAAAGACGGCTGAGAATGCCTTCTTTTTAAAAGTGGGATGTTAGTTGAAACTTAAAGAAAGCCAAGAGTTAAAAGTGAGGCGGCAGAGAATTCCAGGCAGGGAGGAAAGCCAATGAGAGTCTTATTGAGGACCAGCAAAGAGCCCAGGGTCACTGGATAGTAGAGAACATGTAGGGTTGGGGAATAAGGTATAAGAACACTGAATGGTAGGAAAGAACTGTGTTATGTGGGGCTTTAAATGCCAAACAGTTTTATATTGATCTTGGAGGCAAAAGATTAGCTATTGGCACATCCTGAATAGGAGAGTGCCGGAGGTAGACAGACTGTCCTGTAGTTGAGGATAGATTAGAGTAGATGTAGACTTGAGGCAGACCACACAGAAGATTATTGCAGCAGTTTAGGTGTGAAATGATGAGAGGCTCCACTAGGACAGTGATAGTGTCAGGAGAAGACGCCATCTACAAGAGATATTGAGAAGGTAGCATCAGGGCTTGGTAGCAGATTGGATATTGGGGGTAAAAAAGAGTAAGGAGTCAAAGGTGACATCTAAGTGCACCCAGCATGAATAAGAAAGCTGAAAAGAGTATGGCTTAGGGAGAAAGATCAAGAGTTCATTTTGAATTTAAGTTTAAGATGTCTGTGGTATAGTAAGTTCAAGTTATCTAATAAGCAATTGAAGGTACGAGTTTGCAGGCCATCACAGTTTCATGATTTTTAGCAACACTATGAATAGAATTAAGGAGGGGGATAGTATAAACAATCTAGGCTTGGGGATTTGACAAGACATGATAGAACAAAGGTATAAATAAGGGATTTCAGAGTAGAGGATAGTGGAGAGATAAACGGGATCACCATGGGGTTGATAGGGAAAGGAGGAGAGTGTGCACGGTTGATGGTCTGAAAGAGAACTGAGGGATGGAGGGAATGAAGGTGATGGTGAGAAGGGAACCCTAACAGGTCAGGAATCATCAGTCATAGGGAAAGATAAAGGATTGTGATCAGTTAAAGGAAGTTGATAGTTCATGAACTTAGATGTAGAACGGTTGTAGTAATAACACAATCAAGGAAACATCATCTCACTTTGTAGCTGAGATGGCATAAAGCTGGAAGCCATTGGAGTTGAGTAGGTTGAGGAACTGGTAATTTAGGAGATTTGAGGGTGTATCATTATGTGTGTTGAAGTCTATGTATGAGAGCAGAAGTTGTGGTAGACAGAAACACTGAGCCAGGGTCTGACTTCATTGAGAGAAAAGTGGCATTGGGGAGAAGGGATGTTCTGACTCCCTTGTCATTACCAGGCATTAGGGATATATGAGTGGCAATGCATCTGGGCCTGGAAAAGACCAAGGATACATTGATGTCAACAGGAAGCCAGGTCTGAGTGAGTGCCAGAATTGGGGAAGAGTTGGGAAGAAACAAGTTTACCATGTAAGAAAATTTATTATGAAACTCGTATCTTAGAGCCCATTGTAGAAGCGACAGGCAGGTTAGTAGTCATGCACTTAGAGGCACTCACATCTGGCTACAGCTAATTCAGTCTTATTTGACATTATTTTCCTTAACACACTTTTCTCCCCTCACACTCTATATTCATCTTGTTTCCTAAACATGAAATTACTACTAATTGTGCTCTGTAAACAGAATGACAGGCCTGTCTAAGATCAAAACCTAGAAAACTAAGTTTAAAATTATTATATTTGACAAAGCTAGAATATATTTGCATATTTATGTTGGATTCTCTTTGTGATTAGAATGAATTGGGTACAGAATAATTTTGAACCTCTTACATATTCATAATCGCTTTGGCTTTACTGGAATACTGGTTTTGAATATAATCGAACAAGATTTTATTCTAATATCTTTTTGTTTTTAATTTACAGCAGCCTTAATTGTAAAGTTGTTCCCCATAAACATAAGATAACATCTTCACACTTAATAATGAATGTACAGATAACCTGGTTGTCTCTGGATTTTATCAAAAGAGTGCTTAAGATATGTAGACACTTATTAGAATCTGTTCAGAAGCCTGATGTGGAGCCAGTGATTGATAGAATGTTGAAAATATTTGATGCTTTATTTTATATGCAAGGTAAGTTATAGAAATAAGGAGCAAACTGGAAAAACTTTTTAAACTGAAATCAATACATTTAGGCTTTCTTAATGAGTTACTGGTGCCTGAAATTTAAATTCCCATATCCTTAGAACCCACAAATGTATTTCCTAGGTTTTCTGGTTTACTTCTTTTGTTATTTCTTGCTCTACTATCCTCCATATAAATAAGTAAAGATAATTCCTTAACCTTATATTTCTGTTAGTGAAACATTTTGATTTTTCTTTTTCTCACAATGTATATTTTTTGTAAAATAGGTTCTTTTACTTCACTGACCTCAGATTTTATTGGTTTGGGTAGATTTTCTTTAAGAATTGATGTGTTTGAAAATTCATCAATCAGGTGATGAATCTTTTGGAATTTAGCTCAGATGTTCTTGTATGATATGCATGCATTTTAGCAGGCTAATACTTAGAAGTGTTCTAGCTTGGTATAAGAGCTTTCATATTTTACTAGCTCAGTCTTTGAGGAACCAGAGTCACATCCACTCTAATGCTAGATATCAGACTTTTGTAGTGCTTATTAATATGCAAAAATCTACTTGATGTTGTTATGTAATACATTTATCTTATTAAAAAACTTTAAGAAATATAATAAATATTGAGATGCAACTTAATTGTATATGTTTTTTTCAGTAAAAACTCCATTTGAAGATAAGATTTTGGAAGATATGTGTGGAATGTTATCACTTCCATGGATTTATAGCCATTCTGATGATCCTTCTTTAAAGTTGACCACATTTGGCACTGATCTTCTCACCCTGAGCCAAAGTATTTCAGATAGTTTCAGTAAGTGTACAAATAAAACTGTGTCTTCTTTGCTATCTTTAATATCAGGTTTATTTTACATCTTATATTAGATTTTGATTTTAGGTTGCTACCTTTATGTTAGATAAATGTATACTAATTGTTGATTGACTTTGCAGCAACTATTTATAATTGGTGATACAGGAAACACTGTTCCATAAACTTCATCTTTTCAGCACCCCAGGCACAGTCACAGTGTATATACCTTCTGACTTTGTTCCCGAGAAATATATATCTTGAATGGAGAACAGCAGTATATTATTGGGCAATGCAAAGTTCCCATGAAATAATTCGTGCTAGTTGTGTTAGAGGATTCTCTATCTTGTTGCATCAACGGATTAAAAATTCTTATAAAAGAATTCCCAAGATTCTCATGTATGTATTATTTTATTTATTTAGATTCTGTAACTTAACATTTTTAAGGTACTTAATAAATGTATGCTGATGGTAATGCAGAGTGAATACCAACTTTAGTTTGAAAATCTTTACATGTTTTAGTATAATCTGTTCCTGATTGATATCTTTATGCAAATGACTTTGTTAATATTCCTTACTAGGACACATTGTTAAATATCCAGAAAGATAACTTTTTTTTCCCCCTAAAAACAGAGATAAAGTCAAAGATGATTTTAGTACTGTCAAGAAAGAATTTGCCACTGTACTTGGACAGCTAATTTGTACTCTTTGTGGCCCATTTGAGTGGAAGAGTCCTATAAAAGAACCTCTCTCTGAGGATGGAAATGTTGGTGTTTTCTGTAAGAACCTCACCGTAGCTTCTGATTGTGAACAATCATTTTCTCTATTGAAAGCTTCTATTTGCAAGCCGATCCTTTTCTTGCTGAAAAAAAAAGTACCTAGTCCAGTAAAATTGGGTAGGTATTGGTTTGTTTTGTTTAGTTTGAAAAACTATCCTTTTAATTCAGTAATGAGAATCATGTTGGGCCTGAAAAGAAATTGTACTAGAGCAGATAAATAAGAATTTTAGCAAAAGTTTTAAAACTGCATTTCACAGAACTAGAAAACTGCTTTTTAGGTCATTATGCTTGTTATTAAATTCATCATTATTTTTCTAGTACTGTTAATGTAAATAATACTTCTTCAAAATAAAATAATCTTTCATTATAAAACATAAAGTACAACATAAAAAGTATGTTTGCCACATTAATCCAATGAGGTAGTGCTATGATGTAAAGTGTTGGTATCCCTATTTAGTAGATGAGGAAAATGAAGGTCAGATTTTGCCATGGTGTTGGGTTCACAGGTTATTCAGTTGAATTAAATAAACTGAAAAAAGATTCATAGTTACACAGTTGGGCAGCAAATATATTAGTCATTTGCTTGCCTACAGCTTGCCTACAGGTTGGATTTACTAAATGAAATCTGAAAGCAGCAGTATAATAGCTTGTGTTGATTTAAGGTTTATAGAGTACTTTCTGTCATGATCTTCTCTGATCCTCGTAACAAAGCCATGAAGTAGTTGGTAAATGAAGAAACCAAAACTGAGAAAGTTTGTGATCTGCCCAGGGCCACTTAACTAATAAATGTCTGAGGCAGGATTGCAACTTAGAGCTTGGTGACTCCCATGTCCAGCATCCTATTCTCCATGACACCAAAGGAGGTACATTTTGAAGATTTAGAAATAGTTTTACCTTAGTGTGATCTTCATGTGAGATTTTGAAGCTCTTTGGAAGGCGCTGCATGGCTGTATTTATTATTTATTGTAACTTATTTTCTGACTGAGCTATTGAACACTGTAATAATCAAGTGAAAATTAGCTGGCAGGATGAACCAATGATTGAGAGATCCTTATTGCAGTAGCAATATGGAATATTAAGTCTGGTATAGAGTAAGAATGTAATAAAGACTTTGTCATTCTTTCATGTTATTACTAAAAAGTCAACTGAAAATTTGTGTGGTAATGTTTTTTCATTGAAACATTGACGTGGTATTCCTTATGTAGTTTAAAATTTTTAAGTAGGTGTTATATGTGTTTTCCCCTTTAGCATTCATAGATAATCTCTCTCACCTTTGTAAGCACCTCAATTTTCGGGAAGATGAAGCAGATGTAAAAGTAGTTCTTGGCACTTTATTAAATTTAATGGAAGACCCAGACAAGGACGTAAGAATGGCTTTTAGTGGAAATATCAGATATATATTAGAATCGTTGGACTCTGAAGATGGATTTATAAAAGAGGTTCACTTTTAATTTCTTAACATTGTCATTATTATAAATCTTGTTCTAAAAACATCTTTAATTAGTTATTGGGTATATTTTTGTTGTTACAGCTTTTTGTTTTGAGAATGAGGGAAGCATATACACATGCTCAAATATCAAGAAATAATGAGTTGAAGGATACCTTGATTCTTACAACAGGGGACATTGGAAGGTATATTTGACCTCATATTTGTGTTATTACTTATTTCTCTCAAAATTCTTGATATCTTGCTACATATCAAACATAACAGGATACTATTTTGCCAACATAGAATGCTTGTCATGGATGAGATACTTCTCTCTAGCCATGTTCTTTCTCCCTTATTGTATTTCTGGTTCTTGAGATTATAGATTTAGAGCTAAAAGCATCTATAGGTCATCTAGTACAACTCCATTTTACAGATGAGGAAACTGAGATGTGAAGGGACATAATGCCCTTACTTACACAAATAGTATGTGATAAAGCCAGGATTCAGATTCACTACTTTACTGCCTGTCTCCCAAGATCAAGGATCTCAGGCCTTAAAATATCTTTCTCTTAATCTTCTTTAAAAATGTTTTATGCATTGTTTTCTATCTACTAACACCTAATAATTAACACTGAATTAATGAGGAAAATAAATAAAGAATGGTTGGTTTACATGTACTAAAACATGTCTTTTCATTGTATTAACCTATAATTCTGGAGCAGCTAGATGACTTAGTGCATTGAGAACCAGACCCAGAGATGAGAGGAAATCTGGCCTCAGACACTTGCCAGCTGTGTGACTCTGGGCAAGTCACCTAACCCCAATTGCCTAGCCCTGACCAGTCTTCTGCCTTGGAACCAATATTTGTTATTCATTCTAAGACAGAAGGCAAGGGTTTTAAAAACAATAAACAAAAACCTGAAATTCTGTGAGTGCAGTTCAGGAAAAATGTAATCTAATAAGGAAAGCCTTTGTTCTAAAAGAGAAAATGTGTCCACTACTACATATAAACTGTTAACTTGAATTAATTTTTCTTAGTTGTATTATATGTAGAAACTCTTCTGAGAAAACTTTATGGGAAGACAAGTTTATTTGGAGGAAACTACATTTCTAAAATTTGAGACACTAATAAAACCTTTCATCTTTTAAGGGCAGCAAAAGGGGATTTGGTGCCTTTTGCACTCTTGCACCTATTGCACTGTTTGTTATCCAAATCACCATCCATTTCTGGAGCAGCTTACACGGAAATCAGAGCTCTAGCTGCAGCCAAATGTGTTAAACTACAAACCTTTTTCAGCCAGTACAAGAAGCCTATCTGCCAGGTAAGAGCCAGTATCCCTTGTGACCACAGAGGAGCAACACTGCACTGGTATGCAAGAAGCACATGACTGGCAGTCTGTGGTGTGAGTGTAGCTTATTTTCCCAATAGGGAAATTCCATTAGGGCTAAAATATTGCCAGTTTCTATTGCAGTAGCTACAAGGGTATCCACATATAGGTACCTACATATATTTGAATGTATATTAATTCATACTCATGGTGAATGAATGTGTTATCCCTTGCCTTACTTTCTTTGCTACATGAGCAGCTTTGTTCTTTATCTCTTAGATGACGCCTTTGCCTTATGTGGTTTTCAGAGGGCAAAAAATTTAAGGCTTGCTTTTTTTTTTAATTTAATCAATTCAGATTCCAAAAGTTCAAGCTTTAAAATATTATGAGGCAATTTTCTATGAAAGAAATTTTTCTTCTAGTGATATAAACTGATATTTAAATTGTTTATGTTCTAGTTCCTGGTGGAATCTCTTCATTCCAGCCAGAAGACAGCACTCCCCAACACTCCATGTCAGAATACTGAGATGAGAAAGCAGGATGTTACTCGGCAGCAAGAAATGACACGAAATATCTTATCTGAAATTTCCAATGTTTTTGATTTTACTGATAGTAATCTGTTCCTTACTGTAAGTTGCAAAATGTGTTTTATTTTTAATCGACTGTTTTTGTTCTGTTGCTTATTCTCTTTTTATTTTGTTTTTCTTTATTATTTTTAAACTAGTCATATCTGTCTATATCCTTAAGAACTTGGAATTCTAAATTTGTAACTTTGATCTAAGCAAGTAAAGAATATTAAGAAACCTGAATTCCTATTATCCTGGGAATATAATCTGAATTGTCAATCTCCTTGTGACTTTCCACTGCAGCATTCAACCACTGGGGGGTGGGGGGGGCTTGAATTCTTATTTAGCTTCAGACACTTTACTAGCTGTGTGACCTTGAGCAAGTGACTTAAATTGACTCAGTTTTCTCAGCTGTAAAATGGAGATATCATCACCTACCACCCAGAGCTATGAGGGTAAAAAGAGATATGTGTAAAGTACCTACTTAGTACAGTGCCTGGCATGGAGTAAGTGCTGTCTAAATGCTTGCTACCACCATCATCATTGTTATTACTGTTATCGTTCTCTCGTAAATATTTGTTAGTGCTTAGCACTGTAATATGATGGAGTGGTATGCATATTTCCTATCTTCAAGGAGCTTATCATCTGTATAATGTGACAAGAAACATTCTCACAAAAACAAATAACAGTTTAAGTGTTGAAATGTCTCAAATCTAAGCCATTTCTAATTAGAATTTATGGTATTTCCAAACAGAAAGGCAACATTCCACAGTAAGATCATAAAAACATAGATGTCCAACTTCTTCATTTTATAGGTGGGGAAACTGAGGTACAAAGAGGCTGCTAGATGATGTACCCTAACTGAATAAAAGAATATAAGAACCAATTTGAGTTCTGATAATGAGATCAGGGACTCTAGCATAGGACATTTTTTGGGAATTGATAGTTAAAGAAAGATTTTAAGGTTTCTTATTCAGATGAGATTCCCAAAAACCTCAAACAAAGGTGCTATCCTAATGGATTTTGTAATATGTGCCTTAAGAGAGGCCTTAGGATGCTTTCATAGCTTTTGCTATGACCAAATTATCCCACTCCACATCCTTTTCAAGAGGGATAGCAGTATAAAAGTTCTTCAGTTAGATGAGAACAGTGATGGCAAACAAAAAAATTTTGAGAGACCAAGTGCCCAAACTGCCTTCAGGCTGCCCATGAATAGCTTCCTTACCCCAGAGCGGGGAAGGAGGAAGCCCTCCCATTGGGCTGCAGGGCAGAGGAGTGGGGCATGTGAGAAATGTTCTCGGGGAGGGGGAGGGGGAGTGGAGCAGCTCCCTTCAGTACGTGTGCCATAGTCTGAAATTATAACTCTTATTAAAAATTATGGAACCATTATTGTAAATCATAGTTTGGTAAGTTACTTTTTCATAGTCTAAAATAATTGTGAAAGGGACAACTGGGTGGCAGGGTGGATAAAGCACCTGGCCTGGATTTAGAAGGACCTGGGTTCAAATCTGGCCTCAGAGAATTCCTAACTGTGTGACCCTGGACAAGTCAATAACCCTGTTTGTCTAACCCCTTGCCCTTGTTTTAAGATTGTTACTAGGACAGAAGGTAAGGATTTAAGAAATAATAATTATTTTTAAAAAATAGTTGTGTGGGGAAAAAGTGAAATCTTTTTAGCTATTTTTTTATACATTTGCCATTTCTAAATATAAGTTGAAAGTATGCAGGTAACTTGAAGGAAGAAAAGGCTTCAAACATTTGCTGTGAGGAAGCATATTGAATCAGAGGAAAATAAAAGGATTGGTACACAGAGGTGAAGACCCCTAGAGTAAATAAGATCCTAAATTCTAATTCTGCATTGCCTCTTGGACATCCCCTCCTGGTGTTTCAACATTTCAGACTCAACTTGAACATAACTTGGGAATTTAGTTCAACACAGAATACTTTAGCATATATAGTATCCAGAAATTCTACCAGTTAAATCAATGTACTTTTTGATTTCTTTATTCAGAGAACATTGCAAGTTTTGTTACCTGACCTTGCTGCCAAAGCAAGTCCAGCAGCCTCTGCCCTCATTCGAACAATAGGAAAACAACTAAATGTAAATCGTAGAGAGATATTAATAAATAACTTCAAATACATCTTTTCCCACTTGGTCTGTTCTTGCTCCAAAGATGAACTGGAACGTGCACTTCATTACCTACAGGTAATTCTATATTTGTCAGATATTTCAAAGTTATTAAAATAGTATTAGAGGGAGCAACTAGGTGGTTCAGTGGTTACAGAGCCAGACCTGGAGATGGAAGGTCCTGCATTTAAATCTGTTCTCAGACACTTCCTATCTGTGTGACTCTGGACAAGACACTTAATCCACCTTGCTAGTCCTTACTGTATGTTGCAAATTATGTTTTATTTTTAATTGACTGTTTTTGTTCTATTGCTTATTCTCTTTTTATTTTGTTTTTCTTTATTTTTAAACTAGTCATATATGTCTATATCCTTAAGAACTTGGAATTCTAAATTTGTAACTTTGATCTAAGCAAGTAAAGAACATTAAGAAATCTAAATTCATATTATCCTGCGAATATAATCTGAATTGTCAATCTTCTTATGACTTTCCAGTGCAGCATTCACCTACTGAGTAGGATAGATTTTGGTGAATTACCTTCAAGCAGTCTTTTCTCTAAGGATGTTGATCGAAGTGCTTTTTTGTAACTTAGCTTAAGCTACCAATCTGGGTCTGGGCTCTTGTCTTAGCTTAATGGATATATTCCTGTGAGTGATGAATTATCATATTGTAGATCTTTTCAGAAAACTAGTAAATTTAAACTTGAGCTCAGGTTAAACCTCTGAAACAAAAGGTCACCTTTTCTTCAATATCTTTATCTTAGACTAGAAGACTGGAAAAGGGAAGAAAATAAGAGAATTATTGAAATGTTTTTCCTAATTCAAAAAATCTTTTCCTTAAATATACCACTAAAAATTCCAATCATCTGGTTTATTAATAGCCTCCTAAAAATGAATCTTTCTAGCATTATTGACATGAAATTAAATCCCTATTATAAGAAGTTAACATTCAGGATTTTTTTTTCTGTGTTTAGAATGAGACAGAGATTGAATTGGGTAGCTTGCTGAGACAAGATTTCCAAGGATTACATAATGAGCTTTTATTGCGCATTGGAGAACACTATCAACAGGTTTTCAATGGTTTGTCAATACTGGCCTCCTTTGCTTCCAGTGAGGATCCCTATCAGGGCCCAAAAGACATTACATCACCAGAACTAATGGTAATAATATTTTGTTTTCACATATTTCTGGCCTTGCTATAGTTCCCATCCTTTTTTTTTTTAAGGTAACTTTTTCAGCTTTGAAAAGTGCTTTTAAATTCTCAGAGTTACATTTCCAATTTTTAAATCCTTAATTATTTGAATTCAGTTGTGAATATTTTAAAGTTATTCTGGCATGGTACATAAACTTAGGAGGTTGTAGATAAGAAAATTTGAAAAAAGTAAGTTTAGTAAAACCAGTAAAGTTTTAGTAAAAAAATTTAAATTAAAATAAGCTATAACAACACAGCCCAAAAAAAGCTCAAGTATATTTAAATGACATATTTGAAATTAAGTTAGCTAGGTTTGTCAACCCACTTTTTTCCCCCTAGAGTCCCTAAATCATTATTCCATAACCTTTTATGATTGTCTCAGTTTTCACCTCTATACCTGTAGAATAGATTAATAGTGAGTTCTGTATTTCCTTAACTAAAATAATATGTAAGCCATCTTAAATTTATTGTTTCATGCCAAGAATTGTTTAATGTAAAAGGGGAAATTTTTTTCCTATCTAAAATCTTTTCTCGAACAAAAATCAAAATCTTAGGTTTTTTAAAAAATACAATCTCAAACAAAAAATAAAACATTTTGGATTTTAAAATACAATCCCCCCTGAAGTATGTGTTAAAAAACATCCAGTTCATCTCAGGATGCAATGCTGAGTTATGTATGAGTCAATTATCAGAAGAAGAGAAAAATAATCAAAAACATAAGGAAAAAAAATTCAAAATAGGCCCTTGTATAGGTCCAATTTAAAGTAGTTTCTATCCCACAAGTCTGTAGGACAGAATGCAGTAATATTTCACTTACCCATGTGCAGCCAAGACTACAGGAAGTTGCCATATTATAAAAAGAAAAGGAACTAAAATTCTATTTTGATAGGGAAGTGTCATTCCCTCATCTGATTTTTTTTGTCATTCTCAGGGATATAGGGAGCCAGCATGATAGTCAAATTTTGTATTTGTATGAGTACTTCACAAAGAGTGTAGATACAAGGAAGTCCTACGACTTAACATATGTCAAGTGTCGCAACCTCGAGTCTCACATTAGTATTTCCTGTGTGCTCTTTTTGGCACTATTCAGGTTAAGTCTGTGCTCTTTTTTTTTTTTATCCCTCTCTCTGGAATCATACATTAACATCAATCACAGTCTTATAACATTTTATCAATAAATGGCAGGTTCCCATAGTTTAAAGCTTTTGGGGTATGCATTGACATTATAGCAAGTATATATGTATATTAAACTTCTATTACTGCAGAAAAAATAATATTAATTATATGTATCTTCAGTACAAAAAATGAGAAAAAAATCAAATATTCTAATCAAAATAAAAGAAAAGCAATAATAAAAATAAGGAAAAAATCAGCAATTCAATGTGTCTTTGAAAAATAGCATCCACTTGTCAATGGATTATTATCTCCAGTGCATATGATAGGGTACAGTCAATCAGTCTCAACAGAAGATGCTTTCTTCACATGTGAGCAATGAATCCAAGAGTCCTTTTCTCCAATTTTTATAGATGTTGGAGTAGTTAACAATATTTGGAATGGTCCTTCCCATGAAGGTTCAGTTGCTCCAGTACGCTTGAAATTCTTAATATACACTTTATCTCCTGGGTTCAGGTTATGAAGAGAAAAGTCTAGTGGTCCGGCTTGTACTGCAGCTCCAGATTCATGAAGTTCACATAGTTTGTGCTATAATTCCTGTATATAGGAAGCAATAGTAATATCTCCTACTAATAGTAATGTATATGCAGCGGGAAAAGGTTTAGCCTGTATAGGCGGATGTCCAAAAAGCATCTCAAATGGTGAGATGTGTAAGTCTCCTCTAGGCCTGCTTCTAAGATAAAATAGAGCCAGAGGTAAGATTTCAGGCCATTTTAAATGTGTCTCAGTGCATAATTTTCCAATCATAGTTTTAAGTTCTTTGTTCATCCTCTCAACTTGGCCTGAGCTCTGGGGATGATATGTAACATGGAATTTCGGAGTTATTCCCAAGCAAGAACATATCTGATTTAGGACAGAATCAGTAAAATGACTTCCTCTATCTGAATCAATACGTGCTGGCAGGCCAAAGTGAGGAATAATTTCTTTTAAAAGTATCTTAGCAACAAAATCCGCTGTGGCTCGGTTATCTCCTGTTGAAATAATGAAAAGGAAAAATTTTTTTCTTTTGGAAGGGGTTCAGAGAGAAATTTTGGGGACATGGATTAATACTTACAGATTTCTCCCAAAGCAAGTATTTTACAACCACCATTGAGGGAAATAAATCAATCATGACCAAATAAGAAAAATAATTCAGTCAAGCAAAATACAAGTAATTAATTTATTGAACTAACTGAACTATTATTGATTTATGATGCTTTTCTGTCTATAAAATGATCAAATATCAATTTTTTATATTTTTTTCTTAGGCTGATTATCTTCAACCTAAGCTCTTGGGCATTTTGGCTTTTTTTAACATGCAGTTATTAAGTTCCAGTGTTGGCCTCGAAGATAAGAAAATGGTAAGTGTACTCTTTTACTATTTGAGTTGCTGAAGTATTATATTGTTTCATGTATAATATAGAGAAGACATACTCCTTACTTCTAGGTCCTTTTAATGAATGAATGAAATAAATATGCCATTACGTGTTTTAGAGTTCTAAATGTAATATTAATAGAGATAAGCAGTTAATTAAATAGCTCAAGGCTAAGTACATGAAAATGGGGCATCTTGGTGGCAGTAGATATTGGGCCAGGAGTAGGGAAGACCTGAATTCAAGATGACTCCCCATTTGTGAGCCTGGGGGACTACAAAGGTGGTGTTGCCTTATAAAAATGCTTGAAAATACAGGGGGGACATACTTTGCCAGTGCAAGATCTGATTGCATTGAGGGGAAATGCAAGATAGCAAGAAATATACAGTTATGATAGGATAAGGAACAAGTTAGTAAAAGGACTAGCTAGATTCTAGAGATATCTTAGAGGAAATATTAGCTGGTTTCCAAGGAGAGAAAATACATTTTTGGTTTTGGCAGAAATAGAAGCAAATGGTTAATTGACCCAAACAATGAATTCTAGTTTTATGTTTATCTCTGACTGATCTAGAGGAAGTTTTTGCCTGTCCAGATTTTATTATATTCGAAATGAGACATTCCCTAAGCCTATATAGTATTATGGAATTATTTCTAAAATCTGATAATGAAATAATAAAGGGGACTATCACAATGCTAAGTAACAGTACTGTAATCTTGCTCAAATAGTGCAATCTTCACCCTTTCTTTATTGAAATCTAATTGTTTCCATTTGAAGTTCCTAAACATAAAAGAAAATAGTTTTTAATTCAAGACAATTATAGAATTATTTCAAAGTATGTTCTTTGTCTAGACTGTATAATGAGCGATATGTAGAAATTTCAAGGTGCTTAGAAAGGATTTAACTTTGCATTTCCTAGGTAGAAACAAGATGTTCACAAATGATAAATATGTGACCAGTGATATTATCTTAGAATGGGTCTTGGAGTTTGAAGATGGAATATTTTTTGTTTAGAACTGATTTAAAAAAGATCCAAAAGATAAAATACCTTATGATATTGGCAAGTTCTCTGTAAACTCTCCTGTAAGAATATTATTTGTTCAGTATTCTGCTTCTTTCCTGGATTTATTATTAATGCTATTTGGAAATTTTCTTACATAATTTTCCTAAAGTTGTATGCAATAAAAACATTAGAAACTACTGCTTACAAAGTATATATAATTTAAATCCAATTTTGAGAGTGAGAAATTAATACTTCCTCTTCTGCAATTGATAAACTATTGCTTATCCTTATTATCACCAGTTTATATAATAAGTTTTTGAATTTTCCCTAAAATGATGTTTCATTGGAGGTAGAGTGGGCTTTTGAACTTTTCACTTGATTCTTAGAAACTTGTTACTGAATGTTTTTAACATGAGGGAGTTTCAAGATGTATGATATCATAATTGATTATTACAGAATCTATTTGGGAGTCAAATTTCAAATAGAGATGGTATTTCCTTCCCTTAAGATTATTAGTTCAAACTTTTGAGTAGAGACTTTTGTTTCAGCCTTACTCCCATTGCCTTAGTAGTTTTATGGGCCAAGGAAATTTTTTTCTTAATAAAGACTCAAATATCCCAAAATTTAAATGCTCTAAAACTTATCTGCTTTGTACAGTTAGTTAATTCGAACTCATAATAACTTCTCTTTTGTTAGCATCACTACTGTTATACTCTAGATGAAATATGTGAGAATGGCCTATTTGGAAATCTTCCAAGTAAAACTAATATGGCATTTTACCTCTTTTAGGAAAAGCAGCTTATTTTAAGGTTATAACCTTTCGAAGTTGATATCAGGGAAGAGAACTGTGGCCCTTACTAAGTCCCAGGGAACTACTTCCCTATTATTTGGAGCAAGATAAATAAATTATGGTTCTGACAGTCTGTTTCAGAAGATTTATTGTTTTTTAGGTGATTTTATCTGAGAATGAATGCTGCCATGGCATTTGGATGAGGAATATTTGCCCTGTGGTCTTATCTGTTCAAGCCAAATTATCTGTAGTCTTCATATAAGAAAACATATTTGTTTCCTTTCAGGCCTTGAATAGTTTGATGTCATTAATGAAGCTAATGGGACCCAAACATATCAGTTCTGTAAGAGTAAAGATGATGACCACATTGAGAACTGGACTCCGATTTAAGGATGATTTTCCAGAATTATGCTGCAGGTAAATGAACAGATTTTTCTTAACTCTGTGCTCATATATTTCCTAGCTGTGCAAGTATAGATACTTGGACCTTTGAGGAGTAGTGTATCTAAACTCGAAATGCCCAAAGTGCAGACTAAAAAGCTTATTTTATTATAAAGAGGAAAACAAAGAGCCTAACTTTTTCTTTCTTTCTCACATAGAGCTTGGGACTGTTTCGTTCGTTGCTTGGACCATGCTTACCTAGGCTCCCTTCTCAGTCATGTGATAGTAGCTTTGCTACCTCTCATACCTATCCAGCCGAAAGAAACTTCTGCTGTCTTTCACTTCCTCATAGTGGATAACAGGTATTTTCACTGTAACTGAAATGATGAGTATGAAGATGGGAGATGTTTCATCTTTCAACTTCAAAACTGCTTAAAAGGAGCCATATTAAAAATAAGAAGCACTTGATTCTAAGGTTTACTTATATTTTATTCCCAGCACTTAATCCCAGTGCCTACCAAATAGTAAAACTTAATAAATACTTGTTATCTTGCTGCTTAAAAAATTTAGCTTCATTTTTAATTCTCAGCATCCTTAACTACTGATAATGCTGTTCTAAAAATTTGCAATAACATTTTCATTTGGACTTTATGAATAAAACATTTCTTTTCCTTGAAGAAACACCATCTCTGTTTAGTTCTTGTACTCCCTAACACCTAAACATTTATACTAGCCTTTTAAATACTGCCCCTGTTTTCTAATCCTGGAGGTAGCCACCAAATGATCTCCTTAAAAACCATCTCTGATTGTCCTAATCCTTTTCAAGTGTTTCTCCATTCCATTAATAGTTGATTTTCTCCTCTTCTTGAGGAGTATACTTTGTATTTCTTTGAAAGTTTTTGTTGTATAAAAACAAAATATATCAAATTTAAAATTAAAGAAATAAAACTAAACTACTTCAGTTATTCCTTTTTGCCATCTTATAAAATCTAGAGGCTGTGACCTGAGATTAAAGATCTCCTATACATTCTGGTACTAGTTTACCTTTTCAATCTAATCTCTCCTCCTCAATACTAATCCTGCTTTTCAGCCTATCTGGTCTGTTTAAAACAGTTGAACTTTCTTGCCTCCATCCCTTCATTCATGACAGTACATCTACCTAAAATGACTCCTCCCTCCTTTCCTGTCTTTGCCTATTAGAGTCCTTTGTCCTTCAGGTGGCAGTTCCCTGGACATACCTTTATGTTTGATCATAACTCTTCAATACTGACAGAGCACTTATTTTTGTACCGCTTCAGTGTAACATTAAATATTGCCATAGAATATATATTTTAGAGTTTAATTTTTTTTTCCTGTTAGGGTTGTGGACAGGTATCACCTTATCTTGTACTGTGCTGTGTCAGGTTCATTTCCTACTCATGTGCTGTAAACATTAGCTTTTAAATATTTGAATTAATGAATGAATGGGTATATTTCTTCAGAGAGATATTTTCTCATGTATCCAGCAGAGTTCATTGAAATATAAGAGGACCAGCCTTTGATGGTTGATGTCATATTTATCACAGATTATTATTACCTATTCATTGAATTAGAACGTTTAAAGTAATTATTGTTTTATTTGAATTTTCATTGTTTTTGTATCCTTGAATTTTCAATGACTTGCAGAAACCTAAGTAAGAATAATATAAAGAATAAGACTAAATATGGTCTATGTTTTAAAAAACAAACTTAATTTATATCAGAAAATTTTTTCTTGCCCTATTTGTCTCAATTATAAAATAAAAAATTTTAACCAAATTCTGAGATATTCTTAATTAAAATTGTATATTTGGCTAAGCAGCCAAAATTAGAAAAAAATACACATTTGAATGACCTTAACTAATGTTCGGCCAAACCCAAATATGAGAAAAACTTCACTAGTTTAGTCTTATCAGGTCTAATGCCAATATGAATTAATGAAACAAATTATTATAGAATTTTAAGAAGTACTAATGTATCCACAACTTTGAGCCCAAAGTGTAGTGTTTTAAGAATTTGCAATTCACTCATTTTCTTCCAATAAACTTTTAGGGATGCTGTGCAAGACTTTCTCCATGAAATATATTTTCTACCTGATCATCCAGAACTGGAAAAGATAAAAACAATCCTCCAAGAATACAGGAAGGTATTTCTCTTCCATTTTTAACCTTAAGAAAGTACAAAACTATTTAAAATTTTTATCTAGTAGTAGAGTTAAATTTAGAAGTACATGTGATATATTTTCTTTTTAAGTTCATATGTTATATCTTATACATGTGGGGAAATTGCTAAATTTAGGTTTAAAGTAGATAAATTGAATTTCTCCCTCCACTCTGTGAAAGGATTTTTTTTTTATTCCCTTTATCTATTTTGAGTTAATCAAGAACTAAAAGTACACCTACTTAACACTTAGTAAAGTAAAGAGAGTTCACAAGTCACTAAGTATTAAGTAGGGATACTTTTAGTTCTTGATTGATTAACTCAAAATAGACAACTTAACACTTAGTAGGGGTACTTTTAGTTCTTGATTGATTAACTCAAAACAGACGGGGGGGGGGGGGGGGGGGGGGTCCTTTCACAACTCTTTACTACATCTATGACAAGCCTTGTCATCACTCTTCTTCAGGCCAAATGAGAAATAAGGATCTTCCTCCTCAGAACTTCACTATTTCTTTTGAGGTGATATAGCATTATCCTTCTTGTCACCCAAGTTCTCTTTCTCAGAATCATCACTGATTAGACTAACCCTCTCCTTCATCCTTTGTTTCTGTTTCCTCTAGTCAGAGAAATTATATACCACTTCTTCTGATTGTTCATAAATGCAAAATATCCTTTGCTTAAACTTTCTAAGTAAGGGAACTTTTATATAAATATTTAGGATCATAGAATGTAGAGCTAGAAGAGGGGCTATTCAGTAGATTTTGTTGTTGTTGTTTTTAATCCTTATCTTCCATCTCAGAATCAATTCTGAGTATTGGTTGCCAGGCAGAAGAGCATTAAGGGCTAGGCAATGGGAGTTAAGTGACTTGCCCTGGGTTATACAACTTGGAAATGTCTGAGGTCAGATTTGAACCCTGGACCTCCTATCTCTAGACCTACCTCTATGCCACTATTCAGTAGTTTTCACCTTTTTTTTTAATCATCTGCTCCTTTATCATAGTAGTCAGTAAAAAAAATTAAGTGCCTTCTTTGTGCTAGCCATTGTGCTAAGTGCTGGAGATACAAAAAGTAAAAAATGGTCCCTGCCCTCAAGTAGCTCTCATGCTGATGGGGGAAGACAATAAGTAGATCTGTAGAAACAAGATAAATAAGAAATGATTACCAGAGCAAAGGCACTACTATTAAAGAGGGTCTGGGAATGGCTATAGAAGATAGGATTTTAATTGAGACTTAAAGGAAGCCAGGGAAGTCAGTAATCTGCAGAGGAGGAAAAGCTTTCTAGAGAAAATGACTGGAACCTAGAGATGCTGTATCTTATTCATAGGACAGCCAGTAGTCTAGTGGCACTAAGGTGAAATCTTGGATGGGGAGGTGGGGGTTTGGGGTGGGTGCTGAGAAATAGTGAGGAGTCAAGGATGACACCTAGGTTTCAAGCTTGAGAGACTGGGAGGCCCTTTACGTAATAAGGAAGTTGGTTGGGGAATTTAGGGGATTAGATGAGTTTCCTTTGAAACATATTAAGTTTAAAATGTTTTCTGAAGATCCAGTTTGAAATATCTAAAAGATAGTTGGAGATGGAGTTTGGAAATCAGCAGAGAAATGGAGGCAGGATAGGAGGGTGTGATAATCATCAACATAGAGATGGTAATTAAATCCACAGGAGCTGATGAGACCACCAAATGAAGTAGTATAGAGGGATGAGAGAAGATGGCCCAGCACAGAACCCTGTGGGACACCTACAGTTATGAGGGAGCAATCTGGATGAAAGACGAGTTTAGGAGATAGAAAAGGAGCAGCCTAATGAGTAGGAGAACCCAGAGAGAATTGTGTCTGAAAACACTGCAGAAATGTTGAGGAGAATGAGAGTGGTGACAGTAGAAATTTAAGAGATTATTTTTAAAAGAATTTAAGTTTGAAACCTAGGTGCCGTCCTAGACTGCTCGCTATTTCTTAGTGTCCCCCCACCTCACCATACACACATCCACGCTGGTGCCAATGCCTGTAGATTGTACCTTTTGCTTTGAAATCTAGTGCTCTTTCCACTAAACTCATAGTTAAAAGAACTTTGGTGTGATGGTGTGAGCTTTGGGAGGGTCTGAAGAATTTGATCTTTTGTTATGTATATGTATTATCTTAATGACTGATTCTTTTTCAAAAGAATTGGTAAAAATCCACTAGTAAAATGGGCTTCTTTATCTGGAGTTTTAAAAATAGTTTGATAGCTACAATTCAGTATAATCTGTGTCCCTTGTCATCCTGTATATTTCATGTTGTGAATTTAAAAACATATCCTGAGAAAAGGGTTCTGTAGATTTCACCAGACTGGTTACCTGAGGCCTGCCATACTACAAGAAAGGTGAAGAGTGCCTGGCACATTAATAAGCCCTTAAGGAATTCCTGTTGATTAACTCTAATTTGGGACTGTAATTCATGATATTGTTACAGCAGGACAGTTACATTAAGAGAGCTGAGTGCCTCTTTTTGCCTTAGAAGCTTCCTCATTGTACCATATCCTCCTTTCAGGGATAGAACTCAGGATCTTCAACTTATGAGACTGAAATGTTTCCTACTACACTAAGAAGGCACTCAGCTTTGCTTAGTCCCACCTAACTGGGATAATCATTTACCTTAGGGTCCATTATTCAGTTGGAAACTGCTAGCCTGAGATTCCCTTCAGGGTGGATTCTCAAGGGAACAGGGAACAAGCACAAGCTTTAGGGTCTCCAATTTATAAGCTAGTTCTAAAAACTTGGGGTTCATCAGATCTTACTAGGCTGCAAGTTTGGGGTTTCTAGATTCCATGTTGACACCTTTCATTCTGAAATCCCTAATTCAGCATTTTTTAGATTTCAAAACTTTGGGGTTTTTGGAAGAATGCTCTTATTTGGGATATAGTTTCAACTTTTAGAGGATCATATGTAGTCTTTACGACCCTAAAAGTTGTCCTTGAAATGATATTTATATGACATTTCTATTGTTTGTTTAGGAGACCTCTGAGAGCACTGACCTACAGACAACTCTACAGCTATCCATGAAAGCAATTCAGCATGAGAACGTAGATGTCCGCATCCATGCTCTTACCAGCTTAAAGGAAACTCTGTATAAAAATCAGGTATACCAGTTAATTATAATAAAAGCTGAAAATTTTTTGAAAGATTTATTTTGATCCTCCAAATAGACCAGATTGTTATTTCTGTTAATGACCATTATTGTGAAATTTATTATAGAAGTAACTTCTTTCCCATTCTTTTGTCTCTTCTTTGCATTAATCTATTTCCCATTTTCTCCTATTTCCCACATTGCTATATCTGAACAGAGAATTCAACCATCTTTTGTGCTAAATACTAGGTTTTGATTTTCTTTTTTATAATTTCACTTCCAGATTAGCATTTTTGGGAAATTTATAAAATCTTAATTGAATATAGTTTAGCTTAACTATATTTCATATAGTGATTTCTGTTATTCTTTATAATGCTTTTTTACTCTAACAGAATTGTCACTATATTTTGGTGATTGCTGGACATCCAGGTTAGTTGACTAGAACATGACACTAATGAATTCATTTATAAATTTAGTTTCACATGAACTAGTCAAATTCATCCTCTTCCTTAACCACATAATACAGACGTAGTTGGCCAGCAATATTGCAGATATATGCTTTTAATCCTATTGAAGACAAGTATGGGGAGAAGATCAACATAAATCTATCAACATTAGTGCAGAAAAATTCAGTTCAATCAGTGCAGTCATTTGTATTCAAACAAAACAAAACCATGAATTACATTATGGGTTTAAGCAATTTAATGACATCTTTTTTTTACTCTGAATTTTCTAGTTTACCTTTCTGATTTCTCTCTTCTAGCTTTTCCCCCCCCTAAATTCCTCCCCATTTTTGTTCTCTGTCTCTGTGATAGTTTTCAGACTTCAGACAATCTGTCATTGGCTTTCTATTCTTTTCCTTGGGTGAAATATCATCTATTTTAAATTTTTAAATGGGTGGTACTCAAAGTCACTTTTTTATATAATCTCCCTTCCTAGATCTGTTCTTGCATCTCACTGTTCATAGAACATTCTGGTGGGATATTTTGCTACCATGTGAAAGTCAGCATGGATACTCAAGTACTCCAAAAAATACACATTCGTGCATATATGCAAGAGTGTGCACAAACAGTAGATCAGATGTTACTCATGGTTTTGGCCTCTTTTTCTTCATCCTTTACTTATCTTGAATTTGATTTAGAGCTTTAGGAGGCAAGGTTTCTGAATAGTGGGAAAGGGATAGTAATAGTTCATTTAAGGATTTCCAGAAACCTATAGAACTCCTCCTGTTACTGTACTTTTTGAAGTAGCATGATCTGCTTTATTTTTTAAAATCCCCTTATGACTAAATGAAGAGGCATTAAAAATAATTTTATTTTAGCATCATTTGGCCAACTTAACAGTACACTGCTGTTGACCAAATAAATAAAAGGCAAAAACCTTTTGACAGTCAGCTTGTATTATTAAGCTCCTGCTATGTTCCAGGCTTTATACTAAGCTATGAGAATACAAAGGAAAGCAAAAAATGGTCCCTGCTCTTAAGGGGCTTACATTTGTTGAATATAGTCACTTGTCTAGAATGTGTGGGAGAATTAATGACTTAGGTTGTGTGTTGCATTCTCTTTTTTGGCTAATAACTAAAATATCCATTTCCTGAATCCCTCAGAGTTAGTAATTAGCATTTACATGGCAATAGAGAAGAAAATAAATTCCCTTATATTCTCTCATCTCAGTAATTACTCATATTTCACTTTTCAAGCATCAGTGATTACATTAATATACAGTCTTCATGATTATATTCTTCACAGTTCTGAGTAAGACAGAATGCCTGTTTGGATCTGTTGATAAATGGTTGTTAACATTTAATTTTAGCAGGGAACACTGAGCTACTTGTTTCTGATTGTCTACACATCTTATACTTTGGTTGCAAACAGCATAAAGAAAAATGATCCAGGACCAAAGTGATTATGAGAGTTCAGTGGATAAATGTTACATCACTTCTGTTTAGCATTCTCCAAGCTGAACAGTTTTATTGTCAAGACTAAACCTAGTATTCCTTATTGCAAAGAGATTTGCTTTGAGCTTTGAACAAGTCTGCCATATTTTCTCCAGGCTCCTGTTTTTCTCAAAGGTTGTTCGGATTTAGAGCATCCTCTATGCAAATACCAAATTGATGTTCCTAAGACTGAGTTCTGAGTATATCATTCACCTGTTTAAAGAGCTCCAGGAGCTTTGCATGGCCTTTAGTATCGAACAAATTCCTCCATTTGGCATTTAAAGCCCTTCACAATCTAACTCTGACTTTGTTTTCCAATTTTCTCTTTTTTTCTTCTTTTTGCATTTTACCTTATAGCCAGACTGTCCTGTCTGCTTTTCATATATATAACTTTCCAGTTCTTTCTTTCTTTGGTCTAGACTCCACTCTTTAGAACCCTACAGAGTTTTAACCAAAGAACTAGCTCATTCCTGAGATCTTTCCTAATTCCCTTCAGGGCTTCTCAGTTCATACTGTGTATTTACTTATGTTCTTGAGCAATGTTTTCCCTGACTAGGTAAATTCCTTGAGGGCAGGGATTGTTTCCTTTTTGTCTTTGTAGCTCTAGTACCTAGAAGCACAATATCTGGGACATATGTGTTAGTAAATGCTTATTTTCTGATTGATTGACCTTAGAAATCACATAGTTCTACAACTCACTTTACAAATGAGGAAAATAGAAATGTTAAATGTCCTATTCACTATCACATAGATGGGAAGTAAGAGGACCTAGATTTGAATACTCTGTCAGTGTTTTTTCTACTATAGCATGCCCCTTCTTATCTACTTGATTTCACAAATCTCATCCTGTTTATCTTACTTTCTTATTCATTACCACCTTCATTTTGCTCAGAATACTACACCATTCTTCTGCTTTGTCTAATAGGTTCCTGCACAGAATTCTTAAAAGGCTCTCTGATATCATGTATTGATATCCACCCTCCATCCAGTAATGAATGAGGGTAAATTACCTGGATTTATGAAAAGGTGCTAAAATAAAAGTAGGCTAAAATATGTTCAGCATAGGTGTTAAGAAGTAGCTAGATATAATAGAAAAATGCTAGACTTGGTCGGAATATCTGAGATCAAATCCTGGATTTTTTACTGATACAGTCTTCTGAAAGTATCTTCAAACTTCAGTCCTCTGAGCCTCCTTTTCCAGATCTGGGAAATAAAAGTGATGATCTACATGATCTCTAATATCCCTTCTGGGGTCTAAGTCTTATCCTGTACACTTAATTCTATTCCAAGCTGTCATTTTTATTGTGTAGTTATGTCCATTTAAAACTTGTAGGACTTTAATTTAAAGATGCCTTCCAATATTTATTCTTTAAGCATATCCTTCAAGATCCTACTGTAGTACTGCCTTCTGGGGAAGTAGGATAAAGAAGTATTTATATAGTACCTACTATGTGCCAGACACTGTACTATGTGCTTTACAATTATTATTTAATCTAAACAACCCTGTCATATAGGTTCTATGTAGGATCATACAGGTGTTAGTAAATTGAATCTGGATCTGAATTTAAGTGTGTCCAGTGCTTTATCCACCACACTACCTACCTGTCTTCTAAATGAAGCTTTTCCTCATTCCCCAACTATTATCACCCTCCTCCTTAACCAACTTGTATTTAACTATGTTGTATTTAATTTTACTTATCATCTTCATATTTATTCAGTGTATTTCTGTATTAGTACTGATTTTCTCTTTCATTAGAATTTAAGGGATTGTGTTCGTTCCCTAGCTTAATACTTCAAACTTAGTACTTAGTCTCTTAATACAGGCCTGCTTATTGATTAATATCTGTTTATGTATTCAAAATCTATAATAAGAAAGATTTATAGGTCTTTTGAACTTGTGTTTTATGAGATGAATACTTACAATTTTAAAAACTTTTTTTTCCCTTTCTACTTAGGTTAAATTAATAAAATATGCTACAGATAGTGAAACAGTAGAGCCTGTTATCTCAAAATTGGTAACAGTGCTTTTGAAAGGTTGCCAAGATGCAAATTCTCAAGCTCGATTACTTTGTGGAGAGTGTTTAGGGGAATTGGGTGCAATAGATCCAGGTCGTCTGGATTTCTCAACAGGTGAAACTCAAGGAAAGGATGTTACATTTGTGGTAAGTAGCACTGACTGGAAACTTCTAGAACAGTTGCCAATTCAATTGGAACTTCCATATTAGCTTTTATTCAGAAATATCAGATTTATACCTAACCTTGGCATCCTTAATCTATAACATATGGGCAACTGTGACAATCAGGCTTATATATCTCACTCTTTTCCTATAATATTATTTCAGTGACCCTCTCTGCCATTAGCCATAAAGTTGAGAACTTTCTTTGAATATTATTTGTTCAGTAGTTTCAATCATGTCTGACTCTTTATGATCCCATTGGACTTTTCCTGATAAAGATATTGGAGTGGTTTGCCATTTCCTTCTCTGACAGATACTGAAGCTAGCATGAATAATTTCAGCAAACAGCTCGTGGGTTGCCAAACCAGGGTGAGGAAAATGGTTTCTGGGATTACAGGAAGGTCGAGACTAACAAAGGACCACGCAAAAAGATCTCTTTAAGCAGTGATGAAGTTTAATGAGTTGGGGTACACAATTTATAGATGAAATGACATAGGCTAAGGGATTAGGTGAGCCTTTAGCAGGGACAATGATTAGTAATGATTTATAAGATAAGGGTATAAATTCCTTTAATGATTCTAAACAGTTTTTTATAGGTGATAGATCAATATGTCAAATGTGTGACTCCCTAACTGGGTTTCTCATGGAATTTTTACACCAGTAATTTCTTGGCAGGACATCTGGTATTTGTGAAGGAGTTAGATTAAGTTCTCATGCTGGGGTGGGGAAGCTATGTGTCTGGCTCTAGCTAGCTGATGGCTCTGATTTTATTGGGGCCACTCTCACTACTGGGGACTACACTTCTCCAGCTCATTTTTATTGATGAGGAATTGAGGTAAATATACTCAGGTGACTTGCTTAGGGTCCAGCTAGTAAGTGTCTGAGGCCAGATTTGAACACATAAAGATGAGTCTTCCTGACTCCAGGACTGACACTATTCACTGTACTACATAGCTGTCCCTTGAATATTATACTCCTATAAATAAAGCTTTTTCACATATTTATTATGAATACTTGTCTCATAGTTCATTACTATTTATGTTAAGTTTTGTTTCCTTTTTTAACAATTTGAATACTTTTAGAGAATGAGGTCAGATGTTGGAATTTATATGGGAGGATTTGAAGTTATCCCATTACACTTCAGGAACTGTTTTGAAGAGCCTTGGACTTTGATTTATAAGCTACAAACCCAATAATCCATTCCTTCCAAATTAGCTTTAAGTTCCCATTATTAAAAATTTAAGTCTAATTTGAAACCAAACTTATAAGGCAGTGAAGTAAAACCTAAGGAACTTTTCTGTCAGTTGGTTTTTAAACTTTTTCTTTTCCTTGTTAATGAGACTGGAGTGGAAGATTCAAACTTTGCATATGGATTGTTGATGGAGCTAACAAGAGCATTCCTTGCATATGCTGATAATGTCCGTGCCCAGGATTCAGCTGCCTATGCCATTCAAGTAAGAATATAACTTGTTCATTGCTAGATTTTTAGATTTTGGATTTGGGTTTCCTTAAGAAAACTGTAAAGGCTATCAAGTTAGAAGATAGTATTATTTTTTCATGACTTGTTTTTGTTACTCTTGAATAAATTAGTGTTTTGTTGTATATTACTTCTATATAAAACTTCCTGTTGGGCACAAATTCTGATTCCTAATCATTTAAATGTAATCCTAATTCTTTCTCACAACTATTAAACCATATATAAATATGGTCTATATTGATAAATCACTTAATGATCTATAAAACAACATATCAAGTATGAAATGTATTATCATAACATTTTTAGAGTTAGAAGCAATCTCAGTGGCTTTTTAGTCCAACCCATACCTCAAAAGGAATCCCCAGTATAACAAAACTGGCAAGTAATCAACCAAAAAGTTACTACCTGAAGGCTTCTCGTGAGAGGAAACCCTGATACCTTCCAAGGCAGCCCATTTCATTTTGGAGCAATTTTTGGGAAGTTACTTCAGATGTTATGATTTGTAGTTTTTCCTAGTTCTCAAGTTTCTAGGACAGATACTGTGAATTCAATTGTTCAGCATCATTCCTTGATTATAACATATTTTTCTCCTTTTCATATTAAAACATTTTTCATTTCAACATTTTATATAATTTACTCTTCACTGTTTACATATATATGCATTTTAATGAATTTTATATTTAAAACTTAAAAAATATTTCATTAACTATTATGTTTCTTATTAAAATATTTTAGGGTAGCAATTTTCTTCATATATTCCTTTGCCACTCTGGAGCCTTGGAGTGGTTCAAAAGTGACTCTAGATTTTTTGATAGGCCTTATCAAGCTGAAAAGGCATTGAGTGTGAGCCTGGTGATGATTTGTTTTCAAATCCAGCTCAGCTAAGTTTAGATGACTCATAACTAAGACCCAAATTTTCAAAAATAGATGACATCACAGAGTTGGTCACCAAGTGAATCTTTATTCACAGTTACCAGGAATCATCTCTTACTGCATAGACACATAGTGCTCTGCATCAATAGAGGGAATAATCACATCTGTGAAATCACAGATCATTGAATTATTGACTTAGTTTGGCTATATATCATATGCTGTCTTTTTAATATCTTATTTCAAGCATTTTGTTTGAAGAGCAAGAAGAAAACTATTTTGACTAGATCCTAGAGTAGTGATGGCAAACCTTTTAGAGACCAAATGCCAAAACTGCAGCCCTCATACCACATGTGAGTGCCACCACCGCCATCTCCCTTATCCATGACAGGGAAGGAAGGAAGTGCTTGCATTGGATTGCTGGGCAGAGGGGTGGGTCATATAAGAAATGTCCTCAGGCATGAATGGAGAAGGGGGAAAGGGAGCAGTCCCCTCTGGCACATGTGCCATAGATTTGCCAACACAGCCCTAGAGTGAGTAAAGAAAAAGTAACATATATAATAAGATTGTAAAATTAAATTGGGGCCGGGTTTTAGAAAACTCGACATTTTCATCTTTCTAGAAGTCTCAGGGTGCACATTAATTCTGTGAAAATTCTTAAAAGTCTCTAGACATTGTAAATTGTTCTTCCTGATTTGAGTTTTATAGGTGAACCTTGATTAACTTAGAATGGGTTATAAATTATTTACACTGTGAACAGTTTAAGCAATTCTCATTTTCAAAACACTAACAAACACCTAGAATGTTACACTTAATTTGAGAACCACTTTTTTGGATACCAACTAATTAATGTTTATGTACATCTTTGAACTTGAGAACTCTTCATGGAGAAACACTCTTCCAAAGCAGATCTACCAGTCCTGACCAGTGTTCTCCATTGGAGTAGCATTTGGCAATATCAATACTTATTTATCCCTATATACATTCAGTCTAAGAGCATTTGAGCAATTTTACTTCTTTGGTACTAAGTATTTTCCCAGGAAGAAGTAATAGAATGAGTTGAATAGGATTGGGCAAATCAAACATTTTAGTGATTTCAGAATTAACCATTTCTAATATGTTTATTTTTTTCAAGTGGAATTCTTAGTTTTTAGATACATTTTTTAAAAAAGATAAATACAAAAGTATGCACTTCAAAATTTTTAATACATTCTTTTTCCTTGCTTTATTTGAATAGTTGACGGTGAGCTATAATTAACTGTGCAAAACACAACTATATATAATATTTTGCCTAATTTACTTTTTTATAATTTCTAACCATTATAAAATATAATTTAACAAAAATGTTTCACTAATGTATCATTAAAAGTTGGGGGATATTGAAAAGATAAAAGTTCTTTTGAAGAATAACCTCAATGAAATAAAATCTTTCTCTTCTATAACTAATATTTATAGAGCTTTATGGCTTAAAAGGGGGATTCCTAATTATAATTTTCAAAAAGTTAGTTACAAGTCTTATTCGGAAACCAAGGCCCAAAAAGACAGTGACTTACCCAAGATATAAAGCTTGTAAGTGTAACAGTTAAAATTATAGTTGAGACTGGAAAAAATCTAAATTTAAATGGTCGCCTAGGGAAATCTCAAATAATAAAATACCGAAGTCAGCTGCCAAACTTTTATGGTGACTTAATTACAACAGGCAGAAGAAAATATGAGAGACAGACAGACAGACAGACAGACAGACAGACAGACAGACAGACTCAGAACCACTCTGGCTCAGGCTGAGCCAACACGGGCGTTAAGGCCTTGGAGAGCCAAGGCAGGGAAAACGGTCAGTCCTTATTACTCACGTGACCAATCTGAAGGAAAACAGTCTGCCAGGTTCCTCCAACATCAAGCTCCAGGATCAAACTGAACTCTAGCCCTCCTCACAGAAAGTCCCGAGAACTCCAGAGGCTGTTCTCTACCTCACTTCCTGCATCTCACATGTGCCAATGGTGGCCCAAGCTTGACTTAGGACCACCCAGAGGTCTGTCTTTTTTTTGCACATGCCTGTTGAAGGCCATTTTCTCAAAGAATTAAATCTTGAGTTTGATGCAGCCCTTCCTAATCTTGTTACACTGAGTAAGGTGGAGAATGTGGATTTCCAAGACCTGCTTCTGTTATTCCAAGTATCTCTATTGTTATTGATCGGAAATAGCTAAATCCGATCTTTTAAAGAATGGTCTGATTAGGGTGGAATAGTTTTGAAATTCACATAAGTACCAAAAGTCATAGATTCAGTTCCTAAGATGTCAAATCTCGTGTTCTATTCCATTTAATTTTTCAAAATTAATGGCTCTTTTTATCCTTGAGCTTTGTTTTAATTTTGTAGAACCACTAATTTAGTATTTCATATTTCGTTGCATCTTTAATTCAGAAGATCCATTGGAATTGGAGTTTCATTCTTTAGAATTTCTAAAAATCCCTAGTTTTAAGGATATAATTTCATAAAAATATAAAAATGATCAGTTTTCAAAATCCATTATTGTTGCATATAGTCTGTAATATGGAGCAGTAATTACTAAAAGAGACTCAGCTATTTCATTGTCAGTTTATAAATTTGTATTTATATGTATTGGTAGGAGTTGCTTTCCATTTATGAATGCAGAGAAATGGAGACTGATGGACCAGGTCACCGATTATGGAGGAGATTCCCTGAACATGTTCGAGAAATTTTGGAGCCTCATCTAAATACAAGGTATCTAGATAATGTATCAATAGATATTTATTAAGTGTAGCAGAAACTGGGCAAGGCAATGAGAACACAAAGAATGAAATAGTCTTTTCCTTTGAGGAATTTACCTTCTTTCAGGGAAGAAAACACATATATAAATAAGGTGTGTATATGCTATAAACACAAAATATATATTAAAAATAACTGCAAGTTTTATGGGAGGGTATCACCATCAACTATGGAAATCAGGAAAGGTTTCATGTAGATAGTGGTGGTATCATAGGGAAATAAAGTATTCAAGAGTCAGAGGGAACATACTCCAAATATTCTAAATAACCAGTGCCAGAGGCATAAAGATGAAATATTGTGTTTGAGGAATGACAAGAAAGCTAATTTGACTGAACTATAGAGTGAGAAAGGAGGAGTGATGTATAAGAAGACTATAAAGTTTGATTGAGACTAGGTTGTGAGATAGATTATTGAGTGATAGTTTAAGAGAAGCTAAAAAAGAGATGAAACCTTTATTTTGCATAGAAAATAAAGAGAATTGTTGAGAGATATCCTTTGTTATGCTGAGGGGGGAAAATTGCATGAGAAAGTATTCTCAGAAGTAAACGGAAGTTGTTTGTTCTTATAGTTAGGGATTAAAGTGACTAGTTGTGATCACTTGCCACTAAAAAATTATGTGCTTTTGTTTTATTATTAATTTCACTTTAGATAAAAATTATGCATTTAGTAACTTAAAAGGAGATTTCAAGGAGATTAAAGCATTTACTACGTAGATATATATTTACCACATAGAAATGAATAAATATTATTGAGGCATTTTCTCTGACTAAATAATATTTGACAAACTGGTGGGGACTCAGAGTTTAGTTGATTGAAAGAAATTATTTAATTTTATTAATAAATTTTAAAATACATTAATATGCTCTCTGGACAAGATTAGATATGGAAATGAGTCAAGGAATCTATAGAAACCAGCTACCCCTGCATCTTCTGGCTACTGTAACAGTTAAATTAGTTTCTAGTAATAAAAGTATTATATTTTATAAGGTTTATTAAGATTTTTAGAAATCAAGGATACAAAATAATAAACCATGTGCCTTGGGCTGATTAGCCCATTCACAGTTTGCTTACTACATGTTGCAATGTCCGAGTAGAATAAGAGACTGGAGTAGGCGGACGTCTGGGGTTCAAATTTCCATTTTTACACTACTAGGCCAGTCTCCTATTCTGATCTCCTTGTCCTCCCTTCTAACTGCTCTTTCTCAGTTTCCTTTGTTGTCTAATTATTCCTATCATGCTACCTAACTGCTAGTGTTCCCCAAAGATATGTCCTATGCCCTTTTTCCTCCTTGTACCTTCTTGGTGACCTCATTAATTCTCATGGATTTAATTATGCTCTCAGAGATAATTCCCAGATTTCTAAAGCCATCCCTCGTCTCTCCCTTTAGCTTCTACCCCACATCACCAAAATGTTGAATTTTTATTTAAAAATTTTTTCCAGCAAAAAATTATTTTGTATTGACTAGGTATTTATTGTCAAAATAGCTAGCTGATATGCAAGTTGTTACCAAACAGGGCAAATCATAAAACTGTAAATGGAAGCAACTGGTAGGCCTTTCCCATTGCATAAAATTTCATATCTCATTGAGATACCACATTATGAACTGCAACTAAATTCAAACTCTATTCCAAATTGTTTCATTTACTCTTCTGCAAAAATTAAATCTCTAATTAAAATGTTATACTTTAAGGGATTTATTAATGATCAGTAGAAATCAAGGAATAAAGAGGATATAAAATAAAAACCATGTGCCTATAGCCGATTAGCCATTTTTAGCCTTTCCCACTCACCCCCATCACTGCTGATTCTACATCAGAAAGGCGGAGCTTCAATGCCCACGCCTTTATCCTCTGTCTACAGGAAGTATGTAATGACAGGAAGTCAGTGAGCTCTTGGAATATATAGTTGGTTTTTTTTAGGGTAACAGATTTTCAATTATACACTTCTTACTGGCTCAGAGAAGTACACTTTTCCATTAGATATTTGACTGAAATGAATGATTTTGGAAAATTAGATGGCAGTTGAAAAAACAAAACCAAAGATTGGGTCAAAGCACTAAACATTGGGAAGCCAAACTTAAATACTTGACTCTCACCACTGTTTGATCAGTAACTCTACTTGTGTCATTGTGTGACACAAAGACAATCTTGTGTCATTGTCCTTGTCTAAACTGGGAGTATCATTAGAAGTGAAAAGCTCTGACCTCTTCAGTAAAGAGTGTAGGAGATCTTATGCTTTTATCAGTTTAATCAGTTGATGTTGGTAGTGTATAACCAGTAGTGACAGGTATCTTATTAATAAAAAAGTGAAGAACAAATGACAACTGAATTCTTTTATTTCTAGATTCTAGATAAATGGCAGTTCTGTGAGTTGTTACTTAGGGCTAATTTTTCAATTACTACATAATTACATGTACCAGATTTTTCTCTTTCTAGATAAGTTCATTCTTTGGTAGTCCTAGTTTTAACTTTTCAGAAATGTACACTAAAATTAAACCAAGTTCACATAACATTGTTAGATCTGGTTCTAGAGTTGGATTATTAAATTTACCTTTTTAAAAGGTTGATGGAGTAATATTACATAGTTTCAGATTCTAAATACAAATTTTGTTGAAACTTGAAAAACTGACTCATAAAATTCCCTTACAATACCACTTTTACCAGTCTGATAGTATCTTATATCAATTCTAAATGTGTTTAATTTGACTTGTACTAAATTAAATTTCATATTTATAGGTATAAGAGCTCTCAGAAGGCCACAGACTGGTCAACGGTAAAGAAACCAATTTACTTGAGTAAATTAGGCAACAACTTCTCAGAATGGTCAGCATCTTGGGCAGGTTATCTTATAACAAAGGTAATAATATATTTTTTTTCTTGTTATAAAATGATATTTCAGAATTTATAGATAAAATCAGTCTTAGTGCCTAACCTGTGCTTATTAATATTTGTTGTTGACAATCATGATGATAGGAGGCAGATTCTTTTAGAACTTTTCCCCAGTGTTACTATTTAGTTAATTGGATATAGGAGTAATAGAAATTCCTAAGACTTTTCAAATCAGATGACTCTTAACTGCTCCTTGTGATTGAAAGGAGGGAATGTGGAAGAGGAGTAGAAGGGATAGGTTGCTGGTGAGGAATTAGAGCAGTCTGGAAAGTTAGTTGAACTGGTAATGAAATTAGTTATTAATTAGAATTAATGAAATTCAGGATCCTCTCCTGAAATGGTGATCCTGACCATGGACTCCCCATTCTGGAGATTATTTCCCTAAGTAAAGACATCTTGAAGTGAGTAAAGAGGTAGGGTGGGCCAGGAGAGTGAGTTATTCTATAAAAGTAATATATATACTAAAATATAAATTATCTGGGGAAAACAGGTGCGGCATGACCTTGCAAGTAAAGTATTTAACTGCTGTGGCATTATGATGAAACATGACTTTAAGGTGACCATCTATCTTCTCCCACATATTCTTGTCTATGTTTTGCTTGGATGTACCAAAGAAGACCAACAAGAGGTGAGGGACATAATTTAATTTGTTTTTTTGAATATGTGCCTAATACAATTAGTATTGAAGAGAATTAAAATAGGAATAAATGTAGATGATTATCCAGAACTGAGCCTGTTATTCAGTAAGCTTACAATTTTAAGTACAGAATTTCTAGTCAATATCATATAGGTGAAAATGAATTCTAGTCTATTGTCTCTTTTTTTTGTCTGCTAGCTTTAGTCAGGCCAACTCCATGTTGTCTTCCCCACATACACCATGACCTGGTGTATGTTGCTTTGCTTGTTTTTTTTCCTCTTATCTGTAATGGTCTCTACATCTCTAAAGCCCCGATTCAGTGATCAGCCTCTTCAGTGAATCATTTCCCATTTGCTCTGCCCCCTGGGCATCGCCTCCTTCCCTGAACTTCTTTTTCATTCCTAGTCGATATCATAAAAATGAATATGGATTATATTCTGTTGTCTAATTTTCTTGTCTGCCAGCCTATCTCTCTCATTCAGATTTTAAATTTTGCAAAAGTTCCAGACCATGTATTCCACATAGCATCTACTGTTATTCTGGATATGTAATAAGTACTCATGAAGCAGCTAGGTGGCCCATTGGATAGAGAGCCAGGCCTAGAGATAGGAAGTCCTAGGTTCAGATCTAGCCTCAGATACTTCCCAGCTGTGTGACCCTGGGCAAGTCACTTAACCCCCATTGCCTAACCCTTACTGCTCTTCTGCCTTGGAACCAATACATAGTGCTGATTCTGAGATGGAATGTAAGGGTTTAAAAAAAATACTCATTCAATTGTTTGGGCACTTACATAGTAAATACTTGTTGAAATGATAGTATAGTGCAATAGAAAGGGTGGGACCTATGTCAGGAGACCTTGGTTCAAATCCATGTTTCCTTGGTTACTCAACCTCATTGAGTCTCAGTTTCCCAGCTATAAAATGGGAATGATAATGCATTCACTTCCTACCTCTCAAGATTGTTGTGAAAAAAGTAATCTGAAACAGAAAAATAAATAAATATGAATGGTTGTATAATCTAATCTTTATAATGAAGTCAGATTTAATTTGGTCAACTCCGTTTAGTTAGTTAAGGGCAGATATTTCCATAGAAGATAGAGAAGGTCCAATGAAATAATACTAACTAGAAGAGAAATATGCTTTATCTTTGAAATGTCAGTTTCCTGAGGCAGATTTTGATTTTTGCTAAAAGATAAAACTTGTGCTATTGAATAGCATAGAGTTATAACTCATTCAAAATTTTATTTTATTTATTAAAGCTCTGTAACCATTTTGGTTCTTTCAACACTTTCCTATAAAGATGTTTATTTCAGCCATAATTTATACCACCTGCTGATTAAATTTGCAGCACTAGATGTTTGATATTTCCAAGTAATTTAGAAAGGCATTTACAGTGTATTTGTCTGTCTTTTTAAATCTTTTTGCTTTGTATATGTTGAGTAAAGATTTTTCTGTTAAATATCATTGACTTCGACTGCAATAACACTTGAAAAGTCATTATGTTGCTTCCTTGGAGACCCATAAAAGGAAAGGGCTTCCTATGGTGTACATTGATAACATTTTTGGAGGTAATCAGTTGGGGGCATTGGAGGTGTGGGGCAGAGCTGGCAAAATTTAAATTTGTATCATTGAAACCTCATTTGGCCCTTTCATAATTTTTCATATATTCAGAATTCATCAGCTTAGGAGGCATAATAACCAAATTGAAATATTATTTCTTTGCCTTTTAACATAAAGTCCTCCAAGTTATTCTGCATGCATTTTGTTCAGTGTAGATTTTGAAATGGTTTTTCTTCCATTTTTTGTAAAATGTTCTACATTATTTTTGTCATAAATCATAATGATTCATTTAGGACATACAGCATGTATAAGGAGAATCTTTAAGCATTTTGTTAGCTTCAGAGATTCCCTAGTATCCTTACATATTTGTTGCAGCCCTTCCTTATTTAGTTCTTTATGATGCTCCCTTTTTTAAAAATCCTGTATGTCATTCTTACATCTTTTGATAAATGCTCCAAGGAATCCACAGAATGCTATACCATTTGGTGCTTACATGTTTAGTAATGATATTTCATTCTCCATGGTACCTTTTATTTTTTTCTCTCTTTTTTTCCCCTATGGTACCTTTTAGCAAAATGTTTCTCTTTTAATTAGATCTATTTTTGCTTTTATTTTGTCTGAGGTCTCCTTACCTTTACTCTGTATGTTCTCTTGCTTCAGGTGTGTTTCTTGTAAATGACATATTGTAGGTCTTTTGTTTTTAATCCACTCTGTTCTTTTTTACTGTTTTATGGATGAGTCCATCTCATTTATATTCAATCATGATTACTGTGTATTTCTACCATCCTTTCCTCCCCCATTTATCCTTTTCTTTCTCTCTCCTCCCCCTTCTCTCCCTTCTCTGTCTCTCTTTGTCATTCAGCCTCTGCCTCTTGATCTCTTTTTAGCCTTTCACCCTGTCCTTTTCAAAAGTGTTTTGCTTCTGACCACTGCCTCCTCCTCATCTACCCTCTCTTCTATCAATCCACTAACCCCTTTCCCTTCCTTCTTTGTAGAGTAAGAAAGAATCCTGCACTCAATTAAGTATGTGGTGGGTTTTTTTGCCTCTTTTATGTGAAATAATTTTGTCAGAGAGCTCTGGAAGCTGCTGCTAACAATTCAGTCACATGCAAGGTCTGCTGCTAACTTGATTCTGTACTGGTCTATACTTCACTCTTATCCCAGTGAGATAGACCTTTCCTGCCAACTTTCTGTGCTGTCTTGGGGCAGAAAATTATTTCCTATACTTATATTAGTGCTGCTGCTCCAGAATTCATTTTGAGGTATTATCTTAACAGTGTTTTGTTGGGAATTCAGGAGAGCATGACTTTGTCTTTACTCTGCCATCTTGGCTCCACTGTCTTAATACTTAACTTTTATATCTCTATATATATATTTATATATTTATATTCATACATATGTCTTTTGTGCCTATACTCTAATGAGTCATCATCAGTAATACATTGTGGCTTATTTTGCCTACCATTGTTATTTCTATTTTCCTTTAGATTACTTGTAATTTTTATTTTTTCTTTAAGAAAATGTTTTATCTTAGTCTTTAGTTTTGCCTTTTTGCATTCAATTTTATTTTACTTTCAGCACCCGATTCTCTCCTTTCCTCACCTCCTCCCCTACCTTTAAGATATCATGAAATACAAAACCCATTACAAATATGAAGTCGTGCAAAACAAATTACATTACTCCTCCACAAAAAAAGAAATATACTTCAGTCTTGAGGTTGATAGCATTTTTGAACATGAATCTTTTGGAACTGTCTTGGATCATGTCTTTATCTGAGTAACTAAGTCTTTCACAGTTGATCATCTTTACACTCTTATTTATACTATATACAGTATTATTCTGGTTCTGCTCACTTCACTTTACATCAGTTCATTTAAGTCTTTCCAGATTTTTCTGAAACCATCTTATTCATCATTTCTTATAGCATAACAATATTCCATCATACTCATATAGCATAATTTGTTCAGCTATTCTCAGTTTGTTAGGCAGCCCCTCATTTTTCAACTCTGTTAAGATAAAAATTTGAGTCTGGCCATAGATTTTAATATTTATTATGAGTTATTGATAGAAAGGAGAAGGGAAGAAAGATGAGAGAGAGTAGAGGTAGATTACTTTTAGGAAAATTTACCCTAATCTAGATTCTCCATTTAGCTTCCTGTTCCACAACAACCATGTGAGACTCCCTAGCTAGCACCAACACAGAAGTAGAGTCCCAAATCCAATCTTGCCTCAGTTTATCAAACTTCCTCTCTGCCCAATGACTCTTACATGTCACGCCTTGTGAGCCAGCTGTCATTCTTTCTCCTTTGCCTGGGCCACCTGGGGACATCCAGCCTGCCTCCTGCCTCATTGTCCCCTACCTTAACTGCTGGCCTTTCCTGCTGACTACAAGGAACACCAGAGTTTCAATTCTATCCTCTTGATCACAGTCCCCTCAATAATTTCCTTCACATAGATCCTTTACCTTTTTCTTTCATTTCTTTAAGATGTAGCCCTAGTAGCTGTACTAGTGGGGATAGTTCCAAATTGCTTTCCACAATAGTTGGATTAGATTACAGCTCTACCAACAGTGCATTAATTTATCTGTTTTCCCACATCTTAGATGGGAGAATATTTTATAAAACATATAGATATAGCACAGCATTTTTGGAAAATTTCATTTGATTCTTATATGGTTCTGTAATTTCATCAATGTGGATGCATAGGCCAGTAATACAAATAGCAACTCATCCATGCCCTTTTAATCTTTGTGATTCTTTTCATTGTTCTCCCATAAATCCTCCATAAGAGTTCCACCAAAAATGCTGGTGGACTTTCTCTAACTCTCTTAATACTGAACTCATTCCACTAGAGACATAGGTTTTCCATTGATTACAACAAAACTCTTGATATTAGACTGCATTATCTTTTTTTATTGTCATAATTTCTCTAATGATATTTTTTATATAACTTCATACAGTTTCACATTGGTAATTTGTGGTAGACTAACTGACCTTTAAGTAACTCAACTTTAATTCTTTGGATTTTCACATATCCAAAAAATATATATTTTAATATACATTTCATCTATACACACATATCAGTAAAAAATACTTGTTGAGCGATTAATATTAATATGTGTGCCTCAAAACCTTTTATTGATAAAGTTGTGTGAGCAAAAACATTTAGAGACCATACACATACAAAATAAAATAGAAACTCCTTACCCTGGGATTTAAAATATTTCACAGTCTGACTTAAGTACTTTTCATGCTCAGTTCAGATTCCATTCCTTCATACAGTCGATGTTCAAGATAAACTAGATTATAGAGATTTGCTAATCTCATACTATTTCTGGCCCTGTGTATTTAGACAAGATGTTATTACTATGCCTTAAAGCTGTATCCTCTCTACATCTATCTATTGACATCTTTTTTTTTTATTTCTTCCTTACTCAGTTTAGGTACCACTTCCTCAGTGAATCCCTCTGAAATGAAATTGTTTCTTTCTTGGTTTCTCAAATTTCCTTAGCATTTGTTTTGGTCTTTACTTTTATCACAATAAGCCCATGTGTGTTAAGTACATGTGTGTGTGTGTGCGTGTGTATAATGTTCCTTTTTTAGATTGTAAGCCCTTGAGAGCAGCAACTATAGTATTTTTTTTAGTTTTCTTCTTTTAGCACCCAGTAGCATGTCTTGCTCTCATTAGGAGCCTAAATTTACCTGTAAAATATTTTCTTTGCAGGTATATGCAGAGATTATGGCAGTTCTAAAGCATGATGATCAGAATAATATTAGGCTGCAAGATAGCGCATCTGATTTGAGTCAATTAAGCACACAGACTGTGTTTTCTATGATTGATCATCTCACACAGTGGGCTAGGCATAAATTTCAAGCACTTAATGCTGCAGAAGTTCAGTCTAGCAAATCAAACAGAGATAAAGTAGAGCCAAAAGGTGAGTGATTTTTTTCCTCTTTGCTGTTTTCTTGAGTTCTGATTTCTTCTACTTTTTTATCTTCTGTACCTTTCCTTCCTGCAGATAGCTGCCAAAATAATTTTCCTCAAATACCAATTTTATTATCACTCTTTTGCTCAATAGATTAAAAGACTGGGAGAAAAGGCATCAACAGTTATATGCATTCCATATAAAAGCTTAATTCCTGTAAATCCATTGTTATAATAAGGAGAACAAAGGAGTTGAAAAAACACTTTATTCAGAAAACACTTCTCATTTACTAGATGGAGAAAATGATATGGCATTTGCTAATGGCAATGCTAATTTTTATAACAAACTTTTTTTAAACATTAGAGAAAGTTGGTGGAGGATTATAAACAATAATAATGAGAAGTACTAAGAGGGTAGAGACTAGTTTAAAGAAAGTTTGGTAAGCCATAAAAGTAAGCAAAATCATCCCAAAGACATAAGAAATGAAATTGAAAGGATGATGGTAAGCATATAAAAATGGAAATATATTGGGAAGATTTTTATAATGAAATGTTTTTGCTATTAAAGATAATGTAGCTTCCTTGTTTGGACTATAATATCACTATCCTAGATGTTCTTATAATATATATGTGTGTGTTTATATATATTTTACATAAGTAATATATGCTATAATAAATAATAATATACCATATAATACATAATAATAAAACACATTTTAATATATGTTTAAAATGCAAAATTTTAAGGCTACAGAAGGATAAATTTTTATAGTTTCTGAAGGAGAGGAAGCTATCAAAGGCTTGGAAAAAATCTCAGACCTTATTACTAACAAAAACAGGTGACCAAGAGCATCAGTTACTATCAGCCCACATGCCTACTTTACCATCAATATCAAGTTTTTGTGAGATTATCTAAGCATATTCAAAAGACATCTTGATGGGTATATTGTAAGGAAGCAGGTAATTTTGTAAGCAATATTCAGTGGTAGATATTGTCCTTACCTTTATCTGTTAGATGTAGAGAATATAAAATATTACTTTGTTTATTGTTTGTCAGAATTACTTAATATTCCTTAAAAGAAAACAGTTACCTCATTTAGTCAGACTCTACTCATTAATATTTTAAGCAAGGCATGAAAGACACTCAGCAGAGGTAATCACTAATATAGTTGAGCAGATCCAGAGAAAAGTCCTAGTAAAACTTCTTAGAGATGGTCAGATCTTTCAGATGTTACTGTTTGTGATTGACTTTTTATTGATTTTTATTAAGGCCCCAGAATATTTCAGAGAATAAATGAGAAAACACTGATTCCAAGTACTTTGATCTAATCTGCCACCTTAAAAAAAAGATTATTATACAAATTAGAATATACAGCTGGGACAGCTAGTGGCTCAGGCCCAAAGATGGGAGGTCCTGGGTTCAAATACGACCCCAGTTACTTCCTAGCTATGTGACTGGGCAAGTCACTTAACCCTCATTGCCTAGCCTTTATTGTTCTTCTGCCTTGGAACTGACTCAATACCAATTTGAAGAAAGAAAGCAAGAGTTAAAAAAAATTATATACCTGAATGGATAACCCTTAGAACTTATATGTATTTGTAGTGAATAATCATGCACACTGAATTGAATTAAATGGGTAAGAGAGAGAAAATGTGGATTGATTTGCTTTTGGGAAATTTCCCAGTTCTTTAAATGATCCTAAACTGTAGCGCTTTGCAAACAAGAATTGACAAAGAAGTGGTCCTTGAAGGAGTACATGAACCAAAAAAGAGAAACTCTTTCATGATCAAAACAAGGAGTAAGCCTTGAGTGAAGTCACTTTTCTGCTGACATCCTTGAGATATCAAGAGAACTATAGGGAAGGCTACCCAATATTTGATGGCCATCACAGTGAATTTACTGGAGACAGTTTATGAGTTACATAGGATATTTATAATCTGTGCCATTAGAGGGAATACCCACGTTGATGAATCACATGTTTGTTGAGTCACCTACACTGTGTCCATATTCTCAGTCACTAAAGCATTTTCAAATGTTTTCTTTTAGCATATCTTCCTCACTTTATTCATTGATTTGTTATATGAAATTTTTTTTTCTAAAATTGCTTCAGATTTAACCTTCAACTAGATTGTAATTCTGCAGTTCTGGATTGTAGTTGGAGCCTGTATTTTGTATGCTCCCATTAGTACCTGATATATAGTCAGAGCACCCTGAACACATTCAAGTTTTTTTTTAGCTCAGTCTTTCTTCGGTGCCTCCTACAAATACTAGTTTTCTCTGCAAAGATTACTATTTAAAAAATCTCCATCACCATCCAAAAACAGCATCTGCAACCTTGCCAATGATTACCTAGGGACACAGGTGAGGGAAATTGTTTCCCAGCAGTATTATTGAATAGTAGTAATTGTTTTTGTTTCCAGAACATTGTCAGTATTTCTGCAGTAAACATATAGAATTGCAGGTCATTATGATTTGTCCCCAACCAGCTTTCTCACACAGTTTGAAAATGTAACTAGCCCTTTATGTGTAAGAGTACAATATGAAACAATATTTGGAAATAAAGTTCATTCTCATTTTTCTTTTATTTGCCAATATTATTAGCTAGGTTTTCTGTTTCAAGTCCAGAAGCTTTTTTTTTTAACATTATTTTATTTGGTCATTTCCAAACATTATTCATTGGAAACAAAGATCATTTTCTTCCCCCCCCCCCCCCCCACCTGTCCTATAGCCAACGTGCGATTCCACTAGGTATCACAAGTGTTCTTGATTCAAACCCATTTCCATGTTGTTGGTATTTGCATTAGAGTGTTCATTTAGAGTCTCTCCTCAGACAAGCCCCCTCAACCCCTGTAGTCAAGCAGTTGCTTTTCCTCGGTGTTTGTCCTGTGCTTGTAGATAGTGTTTTTTTTCTCCTAGATCCCTGCAGATTGTTCAGGGACATTACATTGACACTAATGGAGAATTCCATTACGTTCAATTGTACCACAGTGTATCAGTCTCTGTGTACAATGTTTTCCTGCTTCTGCTCCTTTCGCTCTGTATCACTTCCAGAGGCTTTTTTATAAGTAATTTTTTATATTTGTAAAACTCTTTACAATTTTAAATCTGCTTTCACATAAGTCATTTGAGTAGCATTGTGGTATAATGGAAAGAGAAGTGACTTTAGAGTTTGATAATTGAGTTCAAATCCTGACTGATACATTTTGTTAACTTTATAAATGCCTAGTGCCTTAGTTTCTTTTTCTGTAAAATGAGATTGGATGAATTTGATGGCTATGAATTTGTGATTTCACTGGATGCTTAAGAAGTACATCTTCTGAAATATACATGGAAGATGAAGTGAAAATTCAGCCAATTCATCAAATATTTAGTAAATGCTCACCATGTGCTTGTTAGGATTAAGGAAAATACAGAAAGACCTTGAATTCCCTCTTAGAAATTGGAGTCAAATTATAAATGTTGAAGGGGGGAATGTAGAACAATTAGGACACTTATACACTGTTGGTGTAATTGTAATCTGATCCAACCATTCTGGAGAACAATTTGGAATTTTGCTCAAAGAACTCTAAAACTCTGCATACCCCTTGTCAACGTGGAAATCTAGAATTCCTCAGTTTATTTAGTTGGGAGGTAGAAACCCCAAGTTTTGACCTTGTCACTGGGGAGTTTTCCCCCTAAGGGAAAGTCCCACATCCCCAGACAATAAACATCCACTTCAGGTGGGAGGTATCTGAAGTCAGGTAGCTCCTTTGTCTCCAGAAACCTTTCCCAGTATATCACACCCTCCTTCTGAGGATTGAACTCAGGACCTTCAGCTTGTGAGACCGACGCGCTACCTACTGCAAAAGCTGAAGTGGATGTTTATTGTCTGGCAAAGTGGGAACTTCCCTGGGGGGGGGGGGGGAATTCTCCTGTGACAAAGTCAAAACTTGGGGTTTCTACCTCCCAACTAAATAACCTGGGGACTTCTAGATTTCCACGTTGACACCCTTGACCCTTCAATACCATTACTAAGTCTATATCCCAAAGAGATACAGGGAAAGGGGGGGGAGGACCCATTTGTACAAAAATATTTATTGCAGCTTTTTTGTGGTAGCAAAAAATTGGAAATCAAGGGGTCATCTATTTAGTTGAGGAATGGCTGAACAAGTTGTGGTATATAGTTATGAAATACTATTGTGCTAATAAAATGACAACAGATCCACCTCCAAGAGAAAGAACTATTGGAGTAGGAATACAAATAAAAACATGATTTATCACTTGTTTATTTGGGGGTTTTGGTTTTATACAATTATTTACTATGGGTAATGAATAATATAGAAATATGTTTTACATGATAATACATGTATAAACCCAGATTGAATTGCTTGTCAACCCCAGGACAGGGGAGGGAATAAGAGAAGGAGACAATATATAACTTTAGAAAACTTAAGTGGAAATGTGTTATTAAAAATTTTTTAAATTATAATAAAACTTTAAAATTTTTTAAAGAAATGACAAGCAGGATATTTCATAAAAATCTGGCAAGATTTACATGAACTGTTGCAAAATGAAGTCAATAGAGCTGGAAGAACACTGTCCACAATGACAGCAATGTTTCTTTATTAAAATTGTGAATGATCTAGTTATTCTCAACAATTCAGTGATCCAAGACAATTCCAGAGTCTTATGATGAAAAAGGCCATCTACCCTCTTAGAAAGAACTGATAGTTTATATGCTATATTTCATTTTCTTTCCTTTTTCCCATTTGAAATCTCTTCTACAAAATGACTAATATAGAAAAAATTTTTAGTCTAATTACATATGTAAAATCTACATTAGATTGCATATATTTCATAGATTGGGTAGATAAGGTGAGTCAGAATAAGAGAATTTTGAACTCAAAACTTTTAAAAAAGTTTTAAAATTGCTTTTACATCTAATAGGGAAAAAATAAAATATTATTTAAAGAAATTGGAGTTGAACACAAAATATTTTATAGATGCAGAAATTGAGTCTTAGAGAGTCAAAGGGATTTTCTTAAGGTCAAAAACCTAGTAATGAGCTAAGCAAGTACTAGAATCTGGCTCTTTAGGCTCCTGTCCAGTATTCTTATCATTTCTTCCAGAACATTATTTTGTGGGCATTTCTATACCAATTATCTGCACTTAAAGAATGTACGAAGAGTAACTTAAGAAAATAGTTTGAACTTTTGTGACTTGTACATGAATGTGTTGATTGTGTCTTGTCAGTTTTTAATTACCACATTGCCTTTTTTTTTAATCTAGCATCTACTGTGGACTATGAAAATTATCAAAGTGTGGCACGTTTTCTTGATCTTATCCCTCAGGACACATTAGCAGTAGCTTCCTTTCGATCTAAAGCATACACAAGAGCAGTGATGCATTTTGAATCATTTATTACAGAAAAAAAACAAAATATACAAGAGCATCTTGGATTTCTACAGGTTTGAAAAAAAATATTGAGATACTAGCATGCTAAATATTTTTAACATATACCAAATAAAATGAAAAAATTAACTATAATTTTATATTTAATTCAGAAAGAACATCAAATATTTATTACTCAAATAATTTTGTATGAATATATTTATTTTGCAACTCTGAATGCACGCTAATGCAGTGTTTTGGCAATGTAATACTAGTAATGGATATATAATATAATGTATAATATAATGTAACACTAGTTGATAAAATGTTCCTTGTAAACAATAATTCTGCTTTTACCCATATATATTTTTAGTTGACAAAAAAATCATAATTGCCCCTTTTTTCTGCATTTATAGTCGTGACATTAAAAAAATTTTTTTTAACGTAGAAATTATATGCGGCAATGCATGAACCAGATGGGGTAGCTGGAGTCAGTGCAATTCGAAAAGCAGAACCATCTCTGAAAGAGCAGATCCTCGAACATGAAAGCATTGGCTTACTGCGGGACGCCACAGCCTGTTATGATCGGGCTATTCAGCTAGAGCCTGACCAGGTGAGAGAGAGGTTGTGGAGTGATGCGATGAGAAAGAGACCGGGATTAGCGACTTAGATTTCTGAAATTCTTATCCAACTTGTGGTCCTCAGGCCTTGGATTTATCAAGGAGTCTAAGAGTCCTCATTTGTGGAACTGGCAAGAAGGGGTTGTGCTACATTGCTATATGGATTACTCCATAGTTCTGTAGTCCTACTTATTTCTCTAGTGATTACTGAATTGAATTGTTATGAGGATCAAATAACATGATAATGTTAAAGTATTTTGAAATCTGAAGTGGTCTCTATATCAACATTTTAATGTTTGACTTTTATTTTCAAAGTTGGATGTCATTATATACATTTCTGTGTATATATTTTACATACATGCATGTAACAATTATACATTTGTATATGTATAAATAAATTCATGTGTGTACACACACTGGGTAGTAGTAAATCCCTTTGGAAGATTTATAGATGGACCAAAGTAACCCTGCACATAAAGAAAGATGTGAATCAATTCTGATCTCTCCTCCCATTCTTCTCTAAGCACCTTGAAAAAACTGTCTATACTCATTATAACTGAGTACACTCACTTATATTCCTCACCCTCTTCTAAATCTTCTGTAATCTGACTTCCCACTTCATTAGGTAACTTAAATTGCTCTTTAAAGTTACTGATAATCTCTTCTTTGCCAAATCTAATGTCTTGTCCCAGTTCTTTCTGCAGCATTACTGATCATCCTTTCCAGAATTTCATGGCTGTTCCATTTCAGTTCTATTCCTATCTGACCATTTTTTTCTCTGTCTCCTATAGTAGGAGATGCCACATTCATGAAATATGTGTTGCGTCCTAGGTCTCTGCCTTAGACTTTCTCTTTTCTCCTTATACTCTCTCACTTGATGTTCTCATCACTTCCCATGGGTTCTGTGATCATCTCTTTGAAGATGATTCCCAGATCTATTTATCTCTTTGGTTTCTTTCTTGAGTTCTGTTCCTGCCTCTATCTTCAGCCATCCCCATTTGATGGACACTCCTTTAGTTTCCAATTCTTTGCCATTATAAAAAGAGCTGTTTAAAATATTTTTGTATATTTGTGTCCTTTTTTTCTTTTTTGATCCTTTTTGGGGAATAGCTTAGTAATAGTATCATTGGATCAAGAAGTATGCTTAGTTTAGTGCCTTTTTGATGATAGTTCCAAATTGATTTCTAGAATAGCTAGACCAATTCTAATTCTCTATCAGTATACATTTTCCCATAGCCCTTTGAACATTTGTGATTTTCCTTTATTTTTTGTTTTCTTTGCTAGTCTGATTGATATGAAGTAGAATCTCAGAGTTGCTTTGATTTTGATTTCTCTATTATTGATTTAGAGCATTTTTAAATTTACTGTTGATTTCTTCCTTTTTAAACCTACACATGCCTTTTGATTATGTATCAATTAAAGAATGGCTCATATTGTTACAAATTTGAATCAGTTCCTTATATCTTGGATATTAATCCTTTATCAGAGAAATTGGCTGTAAAGATTTTTCCCCCATTCTCTACTAATTTTTAATGTATTAGTTTTTTTGGGAGGAGAGGGGGAAACACTTTATTTCTGACCAAAATAGCTACTTGCATGGGAGGTAGATAGCCATATTCCACATATCTACTCTAGCAAAGCCCTTAAGTTCACACCAGAAGAAGTAATTATCAAGCAATCTTACTGAGAAATTACAGTGACTTCATCCATTTCAGAACTGTGTAAGTGGTTGGTCAGAATCCTGAAAGCAGTAGGAAAAGAGTCTGGCAACAAAACCTGTGAATAAGAGAGCTTCCTAGCAGAATCAGAGATAGTTCATGGATCCATGTAACTTACAACACTTTGTGTGGAACTGGCAAAATGAACTGCTTCCTGGAAAAAAAGCTACAAGGCAGGAACCTCAAAAAGCCTCATGATCAGTGAACAGCACAGGAGCTCTTAGGTCCCTATAATTCTTTTCTGAGACTCCATGGAAGGCCCTAAAGATACAGCACTCAGAACTTCTAAAATACAAGAGAACCTAATCCTAGGAGGCAGAGGATATTTCAGAAGTTCCAGTGACCCAGAGTAAAATCAGACAGAGCTTCTCAACTCAAAAGCAAAGCAGGGCATAGAGACTGGCCTTGGCACAAAGACCCACTTAAGGAACTAAATTGATAGCTTTGAATAAAGCAAAACACCAAACAGCATCAAAATTATTGCAAATTTGGAGCTTTTTAAAAAATCTCTGAAGTTTTTTGAAATCCCTAAATGAAGGAGCAGGTAACACCATAGGATCAAGAATTTCCATAACAACTGCAAGCAACAATTCAAAGGAAAAAATTTATTTTTTCCATAAGAACTAAAAATAAAAACCTTAGAAGGAATTGAAAGAATAATTTTTAGAAGAAAAAGTAAACTTTACTGAAGAAATAGACTTAATGAAAACAAAATAGGCTAAATGGAGTCATTGTTTTCTTTGAGACAGCAATAAATATAATAAGTCAGTCAACAAGCATTTATTAAGTACTTGCTTTGTTCCAAATACCATGAATACAAGTTTAAGTAGAAAAACTTACCTTCAAGGAGCCTGTTTCCTAATGAGGGAAGGCAACATGTAATAAGATAGTGGTGTGAAAAGTGGTGCTCAAGGTGGAAGGTTAGAGAAAATTCATAGTGAGGCTTAAGAGTTTGTAAAGCAGAGAAATAATTTAGTGTAAACTATGAAAATTAAACTTATAGATGGAAGTAGAATTTATTGTTTCTCCTAATTGGATTGTCTTTTTTTTTTTAATACTAGCATGGAGGCTCAGGCATCAGAAGGCCCTCACTTATTTGAAATGGGCAGAGAAATGTGTATATATTGAATATACACATAAAGTGTAGAAATAAGCAAAGATGAGAGGAATAGGGGAAGGTAAAAGAGAAGATAAATTGGCAAAATAAGCTCCAAATCCTGACAGAGGGATTTAAAAAGAAATGAGATTTTTAAAAAAATAATTTTATTGATAAAATTTTTATGACTATGATTTCCCCTATATCCAATTGCTGCTATTTATGATTTCCCCTATATCCCAGTTGCTGCCCAACCTAGACAGCCATCCCCTAAAAAAGAAATGTTAAGCAAATGGAAAAAAGAAAAAAGAAGAGGGGGAAATCCACAAACTCAATCATATATTGAATGAATCTTAAAATATATGCAGTTATCTACATATAGATCTTCTACAAAGGAGTTGAGGCAGGGGAGCTCTGTTTTCTGGTATTTCTTCTTTCAGGACATTATTGTTCTTTTTGTTTGTTTGTTTTTCTTGTTTACACCTGGTTTATTCTTTAATTGATTAACTTAATGCAGAGTCCAGGTAAACTTCACTCATACATAGATAAGGAAACTGAGTCCAGGAAAAAGAAGGAGTTCTTTTTCCCCCAAAAGACACACAGTGGCACTCAAGCCTAGTGTTTAGGTCTTTTGGCTCTCATTCAGTACTCTGCATAGTATGCTATTAGGTTAGACCACCTAGCAAAAATCTTTCCTGGACCAGGTGTTGATGATGATGATGATGTTGATGTTGTTGTTCATGATGTTGATGATTGAATTTGGAGTTGGAGGTTTTCCTTCCATTTGAACCTTTCTGACCCTTCCAATTGTAATGATTAAAATTTTCTTGGAGACTGTCTCTAACCTCTTTTACCCTTCCATTGTATTGGTCCCCGCCCCCCTCCACCATGCACTTATGAAATATAAAATTACCCCCATTTTATTTCTTTTCCCATTTCTCTTAGTATTATCCTCATGTTTACCCTAGTTTCATATATTTACATTTTATCCTATACAATTTGTCCCTATTCCCTCTAAGTATACTTCTTCTAGCTACCCTGATGATAATAACAATTTTTAAGTTACCAATATCATATTTTCTCATAGGACTACAAATCATTTGAACTTATTGGGACCCTTAACCCCCCCCCTTTCTTAATTACCTTTTGATGATTCTCTTGAGTTCTATATTTGGACATCATATTTTCTGTTTAAGTCAGGTCTTAATTCTTTTTTAATGCTTGGAAGTCTTCTTTTTTATTAAATTACCATACTTTCCCCTTCAAGAAAATAGTCAGTCTTGCTGGGTAGTTGATTCTTGATTGTAGACCCAGTTCTCTTCCTTTCCGAAATATCATATTCCATGTCTTCTGGTCCTTCAGTGTGGATGCAGCCAGGTCTTGTGTTAACCCAACTGTGGTTCCATGATATCTGAATAGTTTCTTAGCAGCTTGTAGTATCTTTTCCTTGGTCTGTTCTTGAATTTGGCTGTAACATTCCTGTGCATTGTCAATTGGGGATTAAATGCAGGAGGAGCTCTGTGTATTCTTTCCATCTCTACTTTTCCCTCTTGTTCAAGAATGTTGGGACAGTTTTCTTGTATAATTTCCTGTAGAATGATTTCCAGGCTTTTTTCTTTTGTCATGATTTTCCAGTAGTCCAATAATTCTTAAGTTGTTTTTTCTGGATTTGTTTTCCGGGTCTGTAATTTTTATCAATGAGGTGTTTCATATTTTCCTCAATTTTTTTTCATTCTTTTGATTTTGTTTTATAGACTCTTGCTGTCTTGTGAAGTCATTTGCTTCTAGTTGTTGGATTCTAATTTTTAAAGACTGAATTTCATCCCTGGCTTTTTGCTCATCTTTCTAGTTTGTTTGTAGGTCATCTTTCACTTTCTTTGCCTCATTTTCAAGCTGGTTAATTCTGACTTTCAGGACACTGTTTTCTTGTTTTAGTTCATGTTCCTCTGTTTCCAGATGACTTATTTTCCCAGTTGTTCTTCAGCCTCTCTTAATTGTTTTTTGAATTATGTTTTGAGTTCTTCCAAAGCCTGAGTCCAATTTGCTGGAGTTTCTGCATTTTTTGTTTGTTGTTCCTTGGTCCTCCTCTGTTCCATTTACTCTTTATTCATTACCTGGATAGAAGCTGTCAGTTGTAATTTCTTTTTTCTTTTTCTGTTGTTTACTCCTATTTTTTCCTTCTTTCCCCCCTGTCATTGGGTGTAATCTTGCTCCTCTGATTATTTGCTGGATCTATGGGTTTGGGCTATTCTGCCTGAGGGGCTTCTTCTCTGCTCTGCTGATTGACTAGATTTTAAGCTGATGAAGTATTAATGAGCCCTGAGATCAGATCTTCCCCGGCTGGCAGCAGAAGCTGAAGGTGTAGGTGAAGGTGTGGAGGCTGAAGGGAGCTGTGCTTCCCACCCTGTTATCAAGGTATTCTGTCACAGTTGCAGCCTTCACCTTGGGATCTGAGTCAGCAAGAAATGAGTTCTTTAACAAAGAAACTTGCCACTGAGATTTTTTTTCCAGTTTTCCTTTCAATTTTAGGCTGCATTGGTTCTGTTTTGTTAAATACTCAAATTTGGTCATGAGTCTTCCTCTCCAAAGATCTGAAGTGCTATTTCTTCTTTCCTTCTCTAATTTGTTTATGATGTGGTCTTCTATATCTAAATTGTGTATCCATTTGTCTGGTGTATAATATAAATTATTTGTCTTAACATAATTTTAAGGAAGATTTTTCCCAGCAATTTTTTGTTTGTTTGTGTCAAATAATGAGGCTTTATAGTTGGGGTTTTTTGTTTCATTAAACACCAAGATAGTAAGTTCATTTCCTTCCATTTGTTGAATACTGATTGTTATCTTCCAGATAATTTTGATGATTTCTGCTTTATAGTATAAAGTTCTGATTCTGCTAGGGCTTCCTTTCCTCCTTTTTAAAAATTTCCCTTAAAATTCTTGATGTTTTGTTCCATTATATATACTCCATTATTATTTTTTCTAGCTCCATGGAGTGATTCATTAATACTTCAATTGGTATGAAACTAGATAATTAAGTTAGTTTAGGAAATAATTATTCTTTCTGTTATATTAAATTGGCCTACCCTTAAGCAATTAGTATTTCTCCTGTTATTTAGGGCTATCTTTTTTGTGTATGTAAAGAGTGTAAAAGTCTGAATCCACGTGCAATGGAATATACTTCCATGAAGGGGGAAACTTGGGAATGGCTTTTCACTTCTCTTCAATCAGTCCTGTTTAGACTTTGTAATTTTGTTACATTTACTTTTGATTTTTTTGGTTCATAGTTCTTTTCATTTACATAATTGTGGTTATTTTGAATATTATTTTCTTGACTGCTGACTTCACGGTGCATCAATTCATATAGATTTTAACATGCTTCTCTATTTTCATCACACACATTTCTTACAACAATGTAATCTTCAGTTACATTCGTGTACTACAATTTGTTTAGTTATTCCTCAATTAATAGGTTATCTACTTTGTTTCCAATTCTTAGCTACCACAAAATGTACTGCTATAAGTATTTTGTAATATATAGGGACTTTTTTCTTATCAATGACTTTCTTGGGAAATAAGCCCACTAGTGAAATCTCTCACTCATAGGAGGTGGACATTTTAGCCACTTTATTTTCATAATTCCAAATTGTTTTCCAAAATGGTTATACAGCTTCACCCAAATTGTATTAGTATGCTCATTATCACAAAATTCCCTCAGCATTTATTGTTGTTGTTTTTTCCCCATTTTTGCCAGTTTGCAGGGTGTGATGCAAAACTCCAGTGTTATTTTTATCTGGCTTTCTCTTATTCTAAGTCATTTGGAGCATTTTTTTTTACATGGTGGTAATACTATAAGGCAGTTAGGTAGAGTTGTAAATAGAGTGCTGGGCCTAGAGTTAGAAATATCTGAGTTCAAATTTAGCCTTAAATTTACATTTACTAGCTATGTGAGTCTGGGCAAATCACTTAACCCTATTTGTCTCAGTTCTTCATCTGTAAAGTGAGGTGGAAATGATAATGGCAAACCACATAAAAATCTTTGCTAAGAAAACCCCAAATAGGGTCATGAAGAGTCAAATACAACTGAAACAACTGAACAACAATGGTGTCTACTTTACAGTTCTTTTGAAAACTGTTGGTTCATATCCCTTGACCATTTTATTTATTGAAGAATGGTTACTAGTTTTATATGTGTTATTCATTATTTATATATCTTGGATACAAATCCTGATCAGAGAAACTTGATACAAAGAATTTTTTCCCATTCAGCCACTTCCTTTCTTATCCTACATATATTTATGTTGTCCCATTTTCCCATTTGACCACTTCTTTTCTTATCCTAGATGCAGTCATTTCAGTTTCAAGTAATCAACATACTTATCTTATTTTTTATAATTGCCTCTGTATCAGGTTTCATTCAAAATGCATTTCCATCATTCTGAGAGATATATGATTTGTTTTTCTTCAGTTTTTATTGTAGTATACTCTTTAAAATTAAAGTCCTATATCCATTGAAAATGTATGTGGTTTAAAAAAAAGAGGTGGGGGTGGGGACATCTGGATAGCTCAGTGGATTGAGAGCCAGGCATAGAGATGGGAGATCCTAAGTTTAAATCTGACCCCAGACACTTCCCAGCTATGTGACCCTGGGCAAGTCACTTGACACTCTCCCACCCCCCCCAACCCCCCCCACCCCCATTGCCTAACCCTTACCACTTTTCTGCCTTGGAACCCATACACAGTATTGATTCCAAGATAGAAGGTAAGGGTTTAAAATTAAATTAAATTAAATGTATCAAATACGAAGTTTTTTCCTAGGAAATTTGTTTTCCATTTTATCCAACTCTGGGTTACTGAGTTCTATTGTTTCTCAATTTCTCTTGTCTAATTTGTTCCATTGATCTATTTAACCAATACTAGATAATTTCAAAGTTTGTTGCCTTAAAATATAGTCTAATGTCTAGATGTGCTATGCTGCTTTCATCCTTAATTCTTTTCATCCTCTCCACACATAGATCTCCATTATTCTATCTTAGTTCCTTTGTATTGATTCTTCCCCCATGTCCAGAAGGCCCTGCTTCCTCATCTTAATTTCTTAGAATTTCTGGTTTCCTGTAAGAATCACCATCTATCTCCATGAAGCTTTTTCTCATTCCTCTAGCTGCTAGCATACTCCCTGCTCCATTACTTTCTATTCACTATGTGTATATGTAATATATGTACTTTATATGTATGTATTGTCTCCTCCCTTACACTATAAGCTACTTAAGGAAAGAGACCGCTTCATTTTTGTCTTTGTATCCTCTATGTTTAGTACAGTGCCTGACATATAGTTGGCACTTAAATACTTGTTCATTGATTGCTTGATTATTTTGCTAAAGCAGCTAGTTGTTAAAATAGTAATCATGGAGTGATGGGTGATGTTTTTATAACATTATTTAAACAATTTAATGTTCATTTGATGTAACTGTAATTGCATTGATATTTTAAATATTTTTCAATTTATAGATCATTCATTATCATGGTGTAGTGAAGTCCATGTTAGGTCTTGGTCAGTTGTCCACTGTAATCACTCAGGTGAATGGCGTGCATGCTAACAGGTAATATTTTTTAAAGGCATAATTTTCCTTAATTGTCTTGTCTAATTCAGGAATCTTCAGCAAGTAACATCAGAAAATAAAATATCTTCTAAACTCATGAAACATGTAAGGCTGTAAGAAATACTGTTCTAGTCAACATAGCATTGTTCCAAAAATACATTTTATCCTACCTTATGATAGTAATATTCTCCTTTAAATAATTCACAATAATTTACTTGGTGTATAAGGGTTGACAAAGTACTTTATATGCATTATCTTATTTGATCCTCACAACCTAACTTCTTACTTAACTTCTTACTCACATGCTTTATACCATTTTCAGGAAATGACTGCTATGTGCAAAGTCCTTGTTAGTCTTTTGGTACCTAAATTATTTGTAGTTCATTTAGAGAGACCCTCTCTGGCTAGCAGACTTGGCCATCCTTAATCAGATCTTTGCCCTATGAATTAATAATATCTTATATATATTTGTTTGATATAGTCTACAGAACTCTTTGCTCACAGTAACTCTATGAGAGTATTTGCTTATAAACTATGAATGAATCCCAGTTTATAAATTAGGTAAATGAAGCTTAAGGAGGTTGAATTTTATGACTTAGGTCTAGAAATCCATTGATCTTTGTATTATGTTATTTAAATCTTCTGGTAGCAAATTTCCAAAATCTTTTTGCATTTTAAATGCAAATTTAAATGCATTTTGCACCTAAAAAGTGATGATAATAAGTAAAACTGCTGGGCTTAATTTATAATATCAGTAGAAGACTGAAGAAATTACTATATAGCTAGTTAATTTTTTTTTCTTTATAAAGTACAGTTCAAAGAAAGAAAGACATTCTCTTTGAAAAGTAAGCTTGGAATCAGTTTCTGCAGTGGAATAAATGAGAATGAATGATACCAATATGTCGTTTTCAGAGTAATCTCCTGAGTAGGAATAAATTAGATAGAAAAAGTCTTTGCTGTTGCAGACTCATGTCCAGTTTACTTGCCTGATATCTCTCCTCCAGCTTAAATGCTAAACAATGTGTAATAGAGCCAACATTAACAGAGAGCTGGTTTCCCCTTCCAAAAAGGGACAGGAATGTAATAAATATGAACACATATCGCTTTAAAACTAATTATTAGTCCAAATAAAGCAAATAAATTCTTTTTTTTTAAATAAGTTACACAAATAGTTGATGAAGTTGTTGACAGTGCATTTTTATATAGTCACAGTATGTATTTGTAAATGAGAAAAGAACTGAGTGTCTTGTTGGTTAACAAATTTGTTAAAAATAATTATTTTGTACCTACTATTATATTTCTTTAAACCTTACTCTAAACCAAGTATCATATTTACATTTAGACAGAAAAAATAGTTTTATGTACTATTACTTCAGTAATTTTTCTTAGAAAAAGCATAAGTAACTGGCTGTTTTGCTTTATTCCTGTCCTTTCTGTTACACATGCCTTAGGAAAGCCTAGCTAGTTGGATCATAATCCCAGACCATACTGTATACTTGATATAGAAATTATAACCAAAGTGCCTTAGGAAAAAATAGGCAACTTTCATGTGAGAGATTTTGCAAGCTTAAAGTGACAAACATGTTATAAGTACTTATTAAAGCTTTAAATGTTGTGTTTTTACATTTTTTTAATGAGACCAACCTGAGTTTCTTCCTACTTTTGAATTTGATGCTGACTTTACTTTTTTTATCCCTGTCTCCAATTCAAATAGTTGCTTCTTTTCCAAAAAAGTTTACATAATTGTACTGCTACCATTTTATCACGTCTTCCTTTACTTGTATCTCTTTCCTACTAGACTGTATCACTTTTATAGCTCTATCCTCAGCACCTTGGACAGTGGCTATAACATATTACTAGGTGTTTAATATGTTAATTGTTTTTTACTTTTATTCAAAGCAAGGAGACAACTAATTATGACAACTTAATATATAGTCCTGGAACCAGAATTTGTTCTTAGAGCATAGAGTAAATAGAACTACATAAAAAACTATTGGGAGATGAAGTACTTAGGAGTGAAGGAAAAGCTGTCTTATCTCTGGACATTTTGTAGCTAAATCCTTTATTCTACTATTTATATATGTGAGTCTTTTCAAAGTCTCCACTTAGAGCTTAAATAGATTTGACTTTTTTCCCTAAATAGGTCTGAATGGACAGATGAATTAAACACATACAGGGTGGAGGCAGCTTGGAAACTATCACAGTGGGATTTAGTGGAAAACTATTTGGCAGCAGGTAAAATTGGATTTTGAAATACAAACAGTTGTAATACACTTAAAAACTCAGGCAATGTGTGTAATTCATATTTCCATCTGTGTATTCTCCTTTTTCCATTTAGGTATTTTAAAATAAAATTTAAGTATTTGTTTTTAAAATAACTTTAGATGAATTAAACTCCTGAGGATTTTTACTGATCACTTTACTAAATTAGACAGTTAATTGTACACTAATTCCTGTGACATGAAATGACTTGATTCTCTATTTTTCAGATGGAAAGTCTACAACATGGAGTGTAAGACTAGGACAACTATTATTATCAGCCAAAAAAAGAGAAACAACAACTTTTTATGAAACTTTGAAGCTAGTCAGATCAGAACAAATTGTACCTCTTTCAGCAGCAAGTTTTGAAAGAGGCTCATACCAGCGTGGATACGAATATATTGTTAGGTACTTTTTGATTTCTCTAAGTCTAGTATTTTAATGAAATTTCTTAAAACCTCATCTGACAAGTCTATAACTTATTCTGTTCATAGTAGATGTTGATAATGTTTTTACGTCATATCTGGTTAAATCAAGCTGCCCTACGATCATTGATTCACTAAAAAAAGAAAACGCCTTTCTGACCAACCATTTTTTAGCCTGAGTTTGCACTTAAGGAATTTTTTTATGCCACATCACTAATATTTCATGGATCTATAATTTCATCTTTGTGAATATTTCTACTTGATACAAATTGCACTTCCTGCACATATTAGTAAGTTGCAGTGGTCCCAAAAAAATCATTTTCTGATTGCCAGTCCTTTATTAATGGCTTTGTATTTGTGCTGTGTATTAATTTAGAATCTTCGAACTACATTTCTCACAATTCCCTTTTCCCTTTCGTGCATGTGCGTCATTATGGTTGGGATTTTTATTGTGGGTTCAGCGTGTCTCCCTGCTCTCTGTTCCACGTGGAGGCAGGGTAGTTCTCTAGGTTTTTCTAGCTTGTACTTTCCCTTTGCTTCAAGTTAAATATTTAAGAAATATTCTTAAATATAATACTTGGAGTATTGGATATTAATTTTAATGTTTACAGATGGACCTGACAGACTTTACTCAGCCAGAACAAATAACCATTTAAAAAAAATAAATCCTTACCTTCTGCCTTAGAATCAATACTGTATATTGGTTGTAAAGCAGAAGAGCAGTAAAAGCTGGGCAGTAGAGGTTACATGACTAGGAAATGTCTGAGGTTAGATTTGAATCCAGGACCTCCTGTCTAAGTCTGTCTCTTTATCTACTAAGTCACCTAGTGGCCAACCACATATAACCTCTTGAGAACCTATAGTCACTTCTACATCATAAAGACACATTGAAATAGAACCTAAGAAGACAAATCTTTTTAAAACAGCAAAATAACTCATTGTGGGTTCCATCTAATTTATTATTTATTCTTTAGTCATCAGCCTGTGCTACTTACAAACATCTTATTTTGGTTATTGATAATTTTTCGGATATAATTTGTGGTTCACTTTTGTAAATTTTAGTTTACTATAATAAAACAATATTTCAGCTATTAGAAAAGTCTTTAAATATCTTAGTAGTGCTATTTTAGTATAGGTTGAATATCATTTTCCAGAGAGATACTATCTTAACAGAAAACAAAATTTTTAACATTTTTTATACCTGAGGGGAGGATGACAAAAAACTTTAATTTTTTGAGATGCTTAGAAAAAAACTGAATTTTAATGAATTTTTTCATTTATTAGTCTGCAAGAAGTATATATATATATATGTATATATATATGTATATATATATATAGACAACCACATTATGTGCATAATGCAGTTTTTATTGTTTGCCCACTTTATTAGATCCTGGGGCCAATAAGACCAAGGTTGTAGGTTGAGAACACAAATGAAATAGTTGTTTTTACACACACACACACACACACACACACACACACACGTATATCATATATACACACATATAAATGTACATATGATGTACATACATATGTATGCATGCCTGAATGTATGTATACTGCATATAACTGGACTCCATAAGCTTTGCTATTTATCTTTATGTCATTGGTTACAAGGAGTTATGGAAAATATTAGAAAGGAAACAACTCGGCTATTAGAAAGAAAACTCAAAATGATGGCTGCAGATCATAAAATCAAATATTTTACTTGGATATGTAAAAGTTTGGCTTTTTTAGTAGTGTTGCTTGTATGCTGAAGCCTTTTATTGTAGTTGGTTTTTAAAATTGAAGAAAAAAACAGAAAACTAATTTTATAAATTAATGTTTTATACACAAGTTTTTTATCTTAAATTTTTACCATTTCTATATCAAGAATATATAAGAATAGAGTCTGTACATGTAATTAAATCGATTGAGAAAGATCTTTTCGGTTTGTATTTTCAGTGAAACTTCAAATCTTAGTTGTTGAGAGCAATAGCATCATATTCAAATAAAAATTAAGAACACTAGTCTGTATTTAAGGATCCTGGTGGGTCTCATATTGACCTAGTTTTAATGTGGTATCCATGTTTTATTTCTTTTTATTTTGTTAGATATTTCCCAATCACATTTTAATCTGGTTCTTTTTAATCTGGAATTTGGGAGTGTTGCAACCTATGTTTGACTCCTCTGGTCCAGATCCCTGAGAAATTCAGTAACCTGCTCAGGGATCACCCAGCCCTGGCTAAATGGGTCTGCGGTGGGATTTAAACCCAGTTCTCCTCGACACTGAGGTCAGCTTCCCCAGGCCTTATGTCACACTACTTCGAGAAATATTTGGTTATAACATTTGGTTCTTCGTTATTGATATGATTCATATGGCTGAATGACAAGCTTTTATATAGATTTCTTATCTCTCCTTAGATTACATATGCTCTGTGAACTAGAACATAGCATTAGACCTCTATTTCAACAGACTACAGGGGATAGTAATCAAGAAGATTCCCTCAACTGGTTAGCTCGTCTAGAAATGACCCAGAATTCTTATCGAGCCAAAGAGCCCATTTTGGCACTGCGTCGAGCTTTATTAAGTCTCAAAAAAAGGTTTGTCTTTTCATTTCATATTCTTAATATCAAATTTTGTGAATTCAATGTTTTATGTATAAGCTTTTAGGATTTTCCATTCTAATTTTTTTGTCTGTCAGTGTTTACCTTTCTGTTATTAAAACTACACATCTATTTGGGATGTAATCAACATATATTATTGAAAAGAACATTAGACTTGAAATCAAGAGATCTTATATTTACTCACTGTATCACTAAGAATAGGTCTATCTGAGCCTCAGTTTTCTCATTTTGAAAATTGGGATAATATTAGCAATACCTGTTTAACAGAATTATAATGCAAAAACTACTTTGTAAATTGGAACATCGAGGGAAATGTAAGATGGTGTTATCATTTTTACTATCTGTAACCTAGTTCAATGATGGCAAACCTTTTAGAAACTAAGTGCCCAAACTGCATCCTCACACAGCATGTGAGCCACCCCCTTACTCCAGACAGGGGAGGGAGGAAGCACTCCCATTGGACAAAGGAGCAGGACATATGAGAAATGACCTCAGGCACACTTGGAGAGGAGGAAGGGGGCAACCCTCTGGTATGCTTGCTAGAGGTTTGCCAACATGGCCTAATTCATTCATCCATTCCTTTATGTGTTTAAAGGTTTTTCTATACCTTTACATAAATGTCCATTTATTATGATCAATTTTCATGAGCTTAAAATATATGAAAGTAGGTAAATATTGAAAGAATTTATAACAAAGTGTTTAAAGGAGATGTTATTAGATTCCTTTGAAAGAAAATTGCATACAATCTCCTTGATAGCTAGGACTATTTCTAATTTTTGTCTTTGTTTCCCCAATTTGTATCTCATTACTTTCTATATTAATGTGCATTGAATTGAATTAAATGTTGAGGTGGGATATTTCACTTAAGGTATTCATATAGTGCACTTTGGAATATTTCTCTAGACCAGACTATAGCGAAATGGTTGGAGAATGCTGGCTGCAGAGTGCCAGAGTTGCCCGAAAGGCTGGCCATCACCAGACAGCTTACAATGCTCTCCTTAATGCAGGGGAATCACGACTTGCTGAATTGTACGTGGAAAGAGCAAAGTGGCTGTGGTCCAAGGTAACAGAAAAGACTATATCACTAATGTATGACTAATGTGTGTCTTTAACTGTGCCTTCCCCTGCTGCTATCTACTTGTGAGGAATAAGGACTGAGAGGTCTGGATAGTATTCCTGGCTCCTACTTACTAGCAGAGATAATGCCTAAGCCTGTTTCAGCATTCTTTCTTATTTACCTATAATGGCTTGTCTGGAATCAGGAACTCCTGGTCCTATTACTGTCCATATCCTTCCTTTCTTTGCTTGGAAGTTCCTAAGTGTCTTCCTAAACTTGAACAAAAGCAGCATTGACATAATCTTTACATTTTTCCTCTATTCTATATACATCTCCCTACTAGAGGTCTAGGACTATTTATTCTTCTTTGTATGTTGTAGGCACTCAATTATTTTAAATCATTCCTCATTCCCTTTAGATGAAGCAATGAGGGCAGAGGGAAGGGGGGTACAAACCATTCCATCTCTTCTCCTATCTTTAGGATGGGAGACCATCACTCCTCCTATGAGGACTCGAACCCAATCCTTATTTGATTTCTCATCTCCTGAGATCAGAGCTGAGAGTTCCTCTCTCCGAGACTAGGACTAACTTCCTAGGGGCATGTCCCAATTTACTTACTCTTTTTGCTTCTGAAAAAGACAATGAAGTAAAATGTGACTTCTGAAATATGCAATGGCTCTGGTCATAGACGGAAACACCCAGTAGTGCTCCAGTCAGGCTTATAATAATGAAGGATTGAGTACAGTGAGGATTTGTGTAACAAGCTGAACAAATTCCCAGTCTTCATACTTCCTAATACTCGCCACTAGTCTGGAATTATCAAGCACAATATGTGACCCATATTCAATCCTAAGTCAAGGTTAATTTGGGATGCTTTTATCCTCTTATAAATAGGATTTTAGATGAAGAGAAGAAAAACTTCTCAGTTAAAAACAGGAAATAGTGATCTTTTTCCCATCAAGAAACAAACAAGCTGGGGGCAGGTGGGTAGCTCAGTGGATTGAGAGCCAGTCCTAGAGACAGGAGGCCCTAGGTTCAAATTTGACCTCATAGACATTTCCCAGCTGGGCAAGTCACTCAACCCCCATTGCCTAGCCCTTACCACTCTTATGCCTTAGAACTAATACACATCATTAATTCCAAGATGGAAGGTGAGAGAGAGAGAGAGAGAGAGAGAGAGAGAGAGAGAGAGAGAGAGAGAGAGAGAGAGAGAGAGAGAGAGAGAGAGAGAGAGAGAGAGAGAATCACGAGAGATCATGAGAGATCATTAGACATAGCTGATTTTTGAAGACTGACCAGCAGTCAGCTGTGACGGCAAAGTGGGAGACAGCTGAAAGTGTCAACTTGTAGACAGTGGGTTACAAGGAACTGCTCCGCTAGGCACAGGGTCATCTTTATTTTTATAGCTTGGTGGTTGCATAACTTCTTGGCACACAGTCTCATTTTTCAGCATACATGATTTCTTACAGATAATTAGATATGCCACACATTAACTTTTAACACATCGTCTAATTAACATTCTATGTCCATCTTGCACACCAAGTTGCTATGGATTTCATTAACAAAGCAAAGCTTACTAATGATAGATGTTTTCTCATCACAGGCAGGGCAACCAGAGGTCAGTCCCCACTGACCTGTGAGATGATCAGATAAGAAAATCATTGTTGCTTTTAATCAGCTTACATAATCAATCAGAATTACTTGGGAGATAACTAACAAAAAACACTGCTACTAAGTGCAGGATCAAAGGGTAAAATCAACACAATCCAGATTTAGGTATTTTCTAATTTCCAGCTTTCATTTTTCTGTATTTCACCAAGGTATCTTAGAAATGTTTCTTAAGTTTCAGTAAACACAACAAGCCAATGAGGTATCACGTACTAGCCTATGCCTGAGAAGTGGTTAATATGCCTGTTGTCCCTGGGTTTGCATTGGGGGTAGAGAATGAATGTGCTTTTTACTAGAAGTTTAAGCCTAGGGAAAAGGAGAGGTTTTTTGTTTTGTTTTGTTTTTTCCACCTAAGTGGGTACAAAGGTATCTTTTAGGTTTAATTCTGTAGATATGATCTTTTTGGTGGTATTCTGGGGGGATTAAAGTGGGATTAATCCTGCAAGCATTTTGCTTTCATATTGTTTTTCCTGAAACTAGGGAGAGAACAATAATCATAGCAATTCCAATAGTAAGGGCCACTTTGTGACCTCCAGTTTCTACATGTGACCATGTCAGACAGCGTGGGTTTGACAGCTCCCTGCCATCGCTATTGGGATTTTACATAACGTTCAAATCTCCTTGCACTTAGAAGTTTATTATAGAAGCAGAATTTTATTTGCCTTAATCCGTTAAATGGGAGCCAAGTCAAAAAAAATATATTGTAGTAGACATGAAGTCGACTAATGACCTCATAGATTCACAAAATTAACCCAAATGTTTTGTATTATGCACTTTGTTGTTACAAACAATATAAACATATTAAAAAATGTTGTTTAAAACCAAAACATTTAAATCTTTTTTTTAGGGTGATGTTCACCAGGCATTAATCGTTCTTCAAAAAGGGGTTGAGCTATGTTTTCCTGAGAATGAAGCTCCAACTGACAGTAAGAATAAGCTAATCCATGGTCGAGCTATGCTACTTGTGGGTCGATTTATGGAAGAAACAGCCAACTCTGAAAGCAACGCAATTATGAAAAAATATAAGGCAAGTTATATTCTTTAATTAGTGAACAGAAATTACACCCTTAACATGAATAATAAAGCACAAATGAGGCAGTATTTTGCTTATTTTATTATTGCCATATTGCCAATATGCATATAATATTGCCACTACCAAACATTTAAACTTGAACATACTAAGTTAAAAATGGAATATACATTTGAACAATTTACCTGTTTATTGCACTCAAAATGTTCAAAACTCTCCAGAATGAATAAGGAACATATTCATTAAAATTATGGATAAACATCAATATTATTATTTTTAGTTGAATTTTTTTCAGTTATATAAACAATTTTTGACAATTGTTTTGTAACATTTTGCAAATGTCAGCATTACTGTATAGATGTGTCAAAACATTTTTATTAAAAGGTTTTTAAAATCAAAAAATTTTAATTATTTGTCCAAATTACTTTTACTTGTGTTTCTTTTAAGTGAACTAAAATGAATTTGTAAAAGCTGAAGCTAGTTATGGATACAATTTGTTAACAAAGAATTGATATTTAGATTCTGGGCTGGTTTCAGGTATTATAATTAAGTTACTTTTCTGGTGAGGAGAAGAACTAATATAACCTGTAGTTTCAGATGCACATCTCACTTCTCTAAAATATTTGTTGAGTAGTTATAGATTTTTCCTCTTAAGTGTCAATACTTTAGCAACCCATGTTTTTTTATTACAGTGAGTATTTTCTTCTCTGAGACAGATCTCAAATCTCTTTGTGATGGATATTACTTGCCATATTTTTGTTGACAAGCCTCTCTGGACTTACCTAGAGTAATTTTAGGATAACAGAAATATAATCCATTATAGGATATATATTAGAAGCCCTTCTAGTTTAAGAGAAGTTCTGTTAAAACTTACACCTTGATGGTAAGACCTTTGAGATTCCAGAGACCCTTTCTTCCCACAGTAAAATGTAGGAATGGGATTTTATCACACTCAGTCTGTTAACATACAGTAGGTATAAAGAGGTTTTTTTCCCCAATGTCTCTTTAGAGATCTAGGAATGAAGAGATCTCTGGAAACCTTAATTCTAAGAAAATTGTCAATGATATCAGCAAATTATTTCTTAAATCATATGTGTCATTACTGGAATTCTTATTCAAAGACCTGTATTTGAGTTGCTTAAAAAAGTTTATGTGTAACATGAAAAAGAAGGAAACAAACTTGTAGTACATGCCTACTATTTTTACTTTTACTATTATGCTTTACTATTTGCTTTGCAAATAACATCTCATCAAATCCTCACAACCACCCTGAAAAGTGCTATTATTATGTCAGTTTCCTACTTGAGAAAACTGTGACAAAAAGATTAAATTATTTGCCTAGGATCATATGGTAACTGTCTGAAGCTGCATTTGAACTCAGTTCTTCCTGATTCCAGATCCTTCTCTATCCACTGAGCCACCTAGCTGCCCATAGTTTTTATTGAATACTCACTGTCTTCTAAATGTTATTGAAGATATAATGGTAGTATTAAATGCACTAGTTAAGATTTGTTTTTCTGCAGATGATCTGTGTGGTTTTTTGATTATCTTTATTTTTCTATGTTAAGAAATCATATATTACATTATGATCATTTTTTTTTGACTCATGTTCTTCTGGATAACCTATAATTCTTAAGTTGTTTCAGCAAATCCTGTGATTAGGATCAATGTTTATGTATAGAAATCATATATTCTTTAAATACTAACTGTCTTTTGCATCTTTTTTTCAGATTATCCTTTACTTCAGTATTTTTGTATTTCCAATCAGTTATTTTGTCTTTCATTTCTTGCCACCTTTAATTCAAGTTTTTCTATTTTTCTTATTTCTGCTGTATATGCCATACTTTTTGCCATTTATAACCTTTTAATCTCTGTTTTCAAGATTCTTGTTTCTCATGAGCCATTTGGGGACACCATGCTATATGATTCCACATACTCTTGGGAGTCCATAGGGTCCTCTGCCTCTTTGGGTACCAGTGCTTTCCTTTAGACCTGGTGTAGCCCACACACACTTGTGTACTTTACCCCATTTCCTTCTATTCTGCTGAGGCACATTGTTATCCCAAGTAGAATACTCTGCTGCCTTCCTATGGCAAGGGAGTAGTGACAATTGAAGTCTGCTATGTGTTGGTGGCACCCTTTGCCACGAGGTGAGGGAAGAGTTTGCTGACAGTCATAGCTTTAGCCACAAAGAAATTGCTGAGTGGATGCCAGAGCATAAGCTGATGGGAAGTATTCTACTCGCTTCCCTGTTCAGTGTGGGAATGAACATCTTAGATATTAGACTTCTCTGCCTAATTTGTCAAGATCTTCCCTTGTTCGATTCTGATTTCTTGGTATGTAGAGACAGAGCACACACAGTTTCCTATTTTGAGGAGTTTGTGAGGACTTCAAGCATCTTATTAGTTATATGACCAACTTTTTGTTTTTTGGATAAGTTTATTATTAAAGAAATCATGGAGAAACCATAAATGTTTTATTTAAAGGTTTCTTTTAGGGGGCAGCTAGGTGGCTCAGTGGATTGAGAGCAAGGCTCAGAGATTGGGAGATCCTGGGTTCAAATTTGGCCTCAGACACTTTCTGTGTGACCAAAGGCAGGTCACTTAGCTTTTTGCCTAGTCCTTACCTCTCTTCTGCCTTGGAAGCAATAAGCAATATTGATTCTAAGACAGAAAATAAGGGTTTAAAGTTTTCTTTTAGGAAGACTTCTTATTTGGATTTCCAATCACATTTTCTAAGCTAAGTTCTCCAATTTATCATTTTCAGGATGTAACTTTATTCTTGCCAGAATGGGAGGATGGACACTTTTACCTTGCCAAATACTATGACAAATTGATGCCTATGGTCACCGACAACAAAATGGAGAAGCAGGGAGACCTGATAAGATACATAGTTCTTCACTTTGGGAGGTGATGCTTAAGATGTAGTATTTCTGCATGATGAATATGTAGAGCTGATTGGCTTACTTATACTCACGCAGCAAAACATTGCATTTAGAATTGAAATGGGTACATTTTCTTCTTTACAGTATGATGTAATTTGTTAAATGGGTATTTAAATTGAAAGAATTTTTAAATATCTGAGATCTGGAAATTCTTGAAAACGTCCACAACAAAGTCTTTAATGGAAAATACTTAATAATGGGATCTTAATAATAATTTTTCTGCTTTCTCTATTTCCCATACTGTTAACGAACTTCTTACATTAATTAGAAATTGAATGAGATGACACAGCTAACCAGAGTTTGGACAGTTCATAAATGCAGATGACTATATGTCCTCTCAGACTCATTGAGAGTTTTCTAAATAGTCATTGAACCTGAACGTTTTTCATTCATAGCAATCAGTTAGTGAAAAGTTGTGTGTATGGAAAAATGCATTCTGAATTCTAAACAGGTAAGAAATGAACCCTTTTGGACTGCACACTCATTTGTAAGTTGAACCTTGTTTATATTGATAACCCTTGTCTGGCATCCATCTTTTTGCTTTAAACTCTAACTTGCAAAGGTTGCTCAAAATAGGTTATTAAGTTGGCTTCTAGCAATATTTCCATTTATTCTTCCACTATATGGTGTTATCTTTTAATGCCCTGACAATGACAAGTTAAATCCATTTGTGAAATTGCTTACTTTTGGATATTTTAATGAGCAATATATTAGCAAGAATTACTTCAGTAAAGCAGTAAAGCTTGGATCAGGGCTTTTAAGCATTCAAGAATATTGGCCAGGCTTCACTTCCGAATACAAAATTGAAGCATTATTGAATCCAGCTATACTACTAATGTCTTATACTGTAAGGGTGAAGAATGTAAGGGGTTAATATAAAAGGTTGGACTAGATTACTTAGGAGTAGAGTCACCAGGAATTTAGTCAAATTCCAAAGAGATTTATTTTAGCAATTTTTTTAATAAAATATAGAAAGTGGAAGTAAGGAAATCAGAGAGAGGATAGGGTAAGATATCTAGCACTAAGTATTTTGCTCCAGCACCTGGCTCAATCAGGAAGGGCTAATTATCCCTTAGCCGGAGGGGCCTCAACCTTGAGTTGAGGACCTGGGGTTGCATGAAGCCTCTGTCAATAGGATAGGTCTCTCCTGAGGCTAGTCCCTTCAGAAAATCAAGGAAATTGGCCTTTTTCACTCACCCCACCTGATAGTTTTAAGGATAGAAGCAGTCCAAGATCCTCAGTCAGAGCTCCAAAGTCAAGTCGAAGACGAAAGACCAAAAAGACCCTTCACAGGAAGTTCTTGGCATTTTTAAAGACCATTTCTTTTCATCACGTCCTTCTATTTTACGTGTACCAATTACAGCTAAAACTTTGCTTAGGACTGCCCAGGGGGCAGTCAGTCAATTCTGATTCATCACCCATTATCACATGGGTCACAGACCTCTCCCACTCAAGTGTAAGTGGAGTATGTATACTTCTAGTGATTAAATATAAAAATGGGCAGGGGAGAGTTAATTTAATCTTCACAGAAGTTAAGGCAGAAATCTATATATAGTCTGGTTCAACATTGAAATGTATGCAGAAGAATAATGAATGAATGAATTTGCAAATTGTTTTTTTCCTGCTATAAATCATGGTCTGAACTTGATCTTTATCTAATATACTTTAGAATTTGCCATCTTGAATATCAGTTTATATTTAATATGCTTTTTTTATTGAGTGCCTTATGCCATTTTTCTAGGTACTATGAAAGATTTCATTAAATATATAATATCATTATTTCAATGTTTAAAGAAGCAGAAAAATTAATGATACATTTCAGAAAGTTTTATATTCAAAATATGAGGAAGAAAAATTCTTTTTATAGAATCAAGGGTTATCCCATTGGTTAGTGATGGTGAACCTATGGCATAGGTGCCAAAGATGGCACACAGAGCACAGTCTGTGGGGACACAGACCACCCTGCCCCCACCCCCAGGGTTTATTACTAGAAAGACAGAGGGACTCAGGCAGAGCTGCTCCCCTCCCCTTTTCTACCATGCCTGACAACATTTTTTCACATCACTTGCCCCTCTACCTAGCAGTTCAATGGGAGCACACAGGGTAAGGTCAGCAGCTCACAGGCAGCAGAGCTAGAGGGGAGGGGAGTGTTCAGGCCACTCTCCTCCCTCTTTCCACACATGCTTCTCATCACCTGACCCCCGGCCCAGCTGCCCAAAGGGAGAGCTTCCTCCCTCCCCTGTCTTAGGTAAAGGGGGGTAGGGCCTGGCACTTGGTCTGGATGGGATGGGGTGGGGCCTGACACTCCCATCTCTAAAAGGTTTGCCATCCTTGCCATAGGTCTAGAGATCATCCTCCACAGGTCCTTTGTATAGATTTCAGTGGGTAAGAAGAGTGTGAACTTGAATGGGAATTAAGTTATACTTTGGGTTTTTTTTATTGACCTCTAACATTTACTTTGATTTAGAAGGGGTCTTAGACTTCAGCCAGCTACCAGAAAGGTCTAAAACACACACAAAAAAGGTTGAGAACTTCTGATCTATGTGAAACATGTGATTCATGGTGGGAAAGAGGGAAGGTTAATGGAAAATTAATTTGACTAGTACTTAAAGAAGAAGACTGAAGAGTTTGAGATTCTTTATGCAGGCAGAGAAGAAACAGTAAAGATTTTTGGAAATTGAGCAACTATATTATAGAAAAAAATAGTCTAGTATTAATGTATAGGGCTGGGAAAAGAATAGATTGGTGGTCAAAGGGCCCCTAACTGCTTCAGTGATTCTCTAGACCTAAGGGACAGACTTGACCTGTCAGGCAGGTACCTCTTTACTTTACACATTAAGATGAAAAGTTGTTCATAGGTTATTCAACAGTTAACAAAAGGAAGTTTACTTAGCCATAGCAAAAACAAGATGTTTGGCAAGGGTATTCCAGCAATTTGCTAGAGAAAAGGAATCTCATCCCCATATGGAAACACATCTACTTAGCAGGGCAGGGTACTCATTAGATCTAAATACAAACATAAATGCTAGATGTCCAGGATACCAACTTCACATAAGTGGGCCTCTTTATACTCATAAATGGACAGGAAGCCAGGTCAGTATGTCCAGAGGCTTTCAGGAAGCTACTTCAAGGGAGGTATAACCCTGGGCTTATTAACCCCAGGAAACATTTGAATCATCTTTCAAGGGAGCACTAGCCTAATGTTCATAGGGGAAAAGAAAAGATACAGTTCCCATCATACCAGTAAGCATCTAGATTAGATTTATGTCAGTAAAATAGAAAGGAATGGATAGATAAAAATTAAGGAAAGGACATACAGAACATTAGGTTTGGCCAAAGGCCAATTCAAAACAAAACTTTAGTATTAGATAGATAGAAGGAGAAATTAGATAATGTCAAGGCTTCTTTAAGACTTTATCAAATTCTACCTTTTTACAGGAAGCTTTTCTGCCCCTTAGCTGCTAGCTCTTTCTGATCTGAAAATCTATTCTTTGTGTGTCTTATATTTATTTCTTTGAGTATAAGCTCCCCAAAGACAAGAATTGTTTTTGCTTTTGCTTTGTACTCCTAATGCTTGCTTCAATGTAAGAGCTTTACCAAGTATTCTTAACAAATTCTGTATACATTAGATTTCAAATCTCTTGCTATAAAAAAGTGATACAATAATAATAAATAATTAATAATAATACTCCTTGACTTTATAGGTCTCTGCAATATGGTAACCAATTCATATATCAGTCAATGCCTAGAATGTTATCACTGTGGCTTGATTTTGGTGCTAAGGCATATGAATGGGAAAAAGGTATAATTTTTCTACCATATAAATATTTTTAAATAATTGTTTCTTGCAAAATCAGATTTATGCTAATAATTTATTAAATTGTGAAAGTTTGATATAGAGACTAGAAAAATGGCAAATTAAATAGCTGCAATTTTGTTCCTAGGAATATTGATCACATAATCTGTCTTAGAGTCTTCAAAGGAAAACATGCCCTTAACTGAATAAGAATGCCTTCCTATAGTGCAGCTGGGTGGCTCAGTGGATTGAGAACCAGGACCAGAGACAGGAGGTCCTAGGTTCAATAAATAGGTATCTGGGGGGCAGCTGGATGGCTCAGTGGATTGAGAGCTAGGCCTAGAGATGGGAGGTCCTAGGTTCAAATCTGGCCTCAGACACTTCCCAGTTGTGTGACCCTGGGCTTGACCCCCATTGCCTAGCCCTTACCACTCTTCTGCCTTGGAACCAATACACAGTATTGGCTCCAAGACAGAATGTAAGGGTTTAAAAAAAAAATAGAATGCCTTCTTGCACCTGAGCAAATGAGGCTGCTCAAATACAGATTTAGGACAGTTAATTTAGATTAATTTTCAATGGGACTCATTGTAGTACAAACATCAGATTACCCCTAATTTTAACTAAGCAGACTACAAAAAATAAACAGTCTTTGACAACTTTGCTTCTAGAGAATGTTGTGACTTTAGATAACAACTTTCTCTAGACCTCAATTCATTTCCCATCTAGCCCAATAAAGAAATTTTTCAAATGATAGTTCTACAATTCTGATTCTTTAAATGCTGATTACAGAGGCTGAAGGAGTTTCCACATATAGAATAATTTTTTTATCTTGTTTATTTCACTTTATACCTAATACCCTTAAATGGGGTAAATAGGTAAGTGAAGATACTAAAGTATATGATAGGAAATACCTTCCCATTCAAAAACAGACATATAACTTTCCATATGATTATAGCATAGATTCAGAATTTAAAGTCTAGGAAAGATTTTTTTTTAACCTGAAATTTTAAAAGAAATGTATACTTCTGTAAAATTGATTTTACTGTCATGTTTCTTCTAGCTGGTCGTTCTGATCGTTTACAAATGAGAAATGACTTAGCCAAAATAAACAAGGTGATCACAGAGCACACAAATCATTTAGCACCTTACCAGTTTCTAACAGCTTTTTCACAGTTGATCTCTCGAATCTGTCATTCTTATGATGAAGTTTTTGTTGTTTTGATGGAAATTATTGTCAAGGTGTTTCTAACCTATCCTCAGCAAGCAATGTGGATGATGACAGCTGTCTCTAAGGTAATTTAATAACTGATCGTTTCTTTTTATAATATTAAAGACTAAACTATAAATAGTTGTGTCATTTTAATTATCAGCAGCAGTAGTAGTTTCTCGTTTTAGTCTGTAGGTAAAAGAAAATTTTCAATTTCTTTTTCTTTCTTGGAGTATATATTGTGAAGCAAAAGAGAGGCCATAAAGCAAGATATCCAGAGAGCTGGCCTTGCAGAGAGAAAGGCCCAAGGTTGGCACATACTAGTTGTATGATAGTGGACTCAGCATTTCATCGCTGTGCCCCAAGCAACTCTAAGACTGAATTGCAAGAGTTGCTGCTCTGCAGTAGGGAGTGAACCTATACCATTCCCTATACCATTGGAATCACAAATCCAGCCTTCACCCACTAAAAAAAATTAAAGATGAACTTGCGAGTATTTAAAAAATTACACCGTAGCTTACAATTTTCATAATTTATAGACAATTTCCATGGAAATTGAGGTAATTGGTACATTAATAAGGTTACGGTAATAGCCAAAGTTCCTATCTAGAGTCAAATAATTTAACAATAGTAAGCATGGCAAATGATAGCATATTTCATTAGTGTTTTTATATAAGTAATCTGAAATATGAGTTCTATAGCTCACATTTTTTATAACTCACAGTTGTGAATTATTAATGAAAATTGATGATTTTCTTTAAACTTGATTTATATTATACTTAAATGTTTCAGAAATAAATGTGTAAGTTGAATTTAACAAAAACATTTTTTTTCTTGCAGTCCTCTTATCCCATGCGTGTAAACAGATGCAAGGAAATCTTAAATAAAGCTATTCAAATGAAGAAATCTTTAGGGAAATTCATTGGTGATGCAACACGCCTAACAGATAAACTTCTAGAATTGTGCAATAAATCGGTATTGTAAAAAGTATTACTATTTACAGACTAACCGTGGGGTAATTTTTGAAGAGTTCTGGAATCATGATTTGAGTTGTTTTATCTCTCATATCAACTGCTTTATAGTTTTCCTGAATTAGCTCTGCATTTCATAAAGAATTTTCTTAAAGCTTATTATTTTAAGGTTCAATGAGCTTTTATCATCAACCTTAAGTATGAGATTTTTAGAAAACCCATTTAAATATTTATAAAAATTTTCATTTTAAAAATTTCATCATATCTTCACATTTTAAAACCTTTAGTATATTTAAGAACATTGACCTATTTGTAATAATAAGGGTTGCAAAGACAGGCCAATAACTCAGTTACCCAACGCTTGCTGATAGAGCTTGTGATATTCTAAACCACTAAATTACAATTCATCCAATTCAGATAAAACAAAATTAAGTTGTTTTTAATTGTTCCTTACCAGTAGCTGTGTTCAGTGTTGGACTTCAGTATTAGTAAGTTCACTAGTCAGAAGATGAGTGGTAATGTTCATGAGTTTTAAGCAGAGTATGTTTTTCTTTTTTATTATTATTATTAGATTTTTCACTGTTTTTATTATTTTATTACAATTTTTTCACTAACAGTCCTTGTTGTCCCAAAGGAGAAAATATAATGAGGGAAAAAACAAACTATGCTATAAAGTAGGAAATGAGGGAAGGGGGGGGGAAGGAAGAATAAAACTAGGTAAATATTCACCCAAATACTTCCCTAAAGTTTGTTGTTGCTTTGCTATATAACTTTTTTAGAGCCACTTTTTTTCCCTGATTCTTTTTCTGTAGTCAAAATGGAGGGTATAATTCTTGCCCAGTTTATATGTTTATTATTATGTATAGGATATATTCTCTTGGTGCTATGGCTTTTTTCATCTTCTAACTAAAATAATATCTAAAGCATAGCTATATCATTAGGTTTTTTTCTGACCAATTTTTTTAAGTCCATGAAAGAACTTTGAGCTTAAATAGAATATTTTAATTGTGATACAATTTTATTTTCTTTATATTTGTATCCTCAATGCCTACCACAGTATTTTGCATGTAAATGGCACTTAATAAATATTTACTAATTTGAATTCAAGCTTTGTTGATGGGCAAAAAATAACTGGGGAACTATAGTGCAAGGCTTGATTTGGCTTTGTGGTTAAGAAGCATGTGAGAACTTTGATATGAAAAATGTACTATTTGTCTTTTTCTAGGTTGATGGAGGTAGTAGTGCTACTTTAAGTATGAGTGTTCATTTCAAAACCCTTAAAAAACTAGTAGAAGAACCAACATTTAGTGAAATACTAATCCCCTTACAATCTGTAATGATACCAACTCTTCCGTCAACTCCTGGCACTCATGTTAACCATGACCCATTTCCTGGACATTGGGCCTATATTTCAGGCTTTGATGATATGGTAAGATTGAACATTATATGATTATATCGTTCATTTCCACATGTTTAGTTGCTTTTCTTCATGTTAATTTTTTAAAAGTCATAACTACTATAGAAATAATTTATTCTCTACCTAATATTCAATGTTGTTAAAAATCCTAGGACTTGATAATGTCCTCAGATAATTTAACTTTAACCTTAATTATATTTTTTATTAGAAAAAATTATTTCCCCTAACTCACAATGTGCCCAGATCATAAAATGCTGCATATGTGTGAAACACAGTATGTTTTTTCACTAACCGTTCTTGTTGTCCCAAAGGAGAAAATATGAGTGAGGGGGGAAAAAACTATGCTATATGGTAAGAAATGGGGGAAGGGAGAGGAAGAACAAAACTAGGCAATTCTTTATTTCCAAAAATGATAATAATAGGTGATGTTTATGGAGCTCTTCACTTTTGATCCTCACAGCAGCCCTTGGGGGGTAGGTCCTATAAGCATTATATTCATTTTACAAATAAAGGAACTGAGACTTAGAGAACCTACCTTATCACACAGCTATTAAGTTCAGGTGCTAGACTGGACCCTAGGTAGCTGCTGACTCACACTTTAGTGCTCTTTACACCACACTACCCTCTGTGATATTAAAATATTGCCTTGTTAAACAAACATATTAATACATTTAAATGACTGTTCTCCTTCAATGTAGTCACTCTTTTAAGCCACAACCTTATTCTGCTACTTTTGCTTAAAATATTTTTAGAATAACCTTCAGAACCAATTTATAAACCACAGAAGAAAACCAAGTTTATTTATATCTCATTTTTAACCATCCCTGATATATAACACCTCATTCACCACACTTGTCTCAGAAATTAATTTTCATTCCTTTTTGTGATTTACAGTTATTCAAAATAATGTTCTCATAGAACAATTCCAAAAGAAGAGTTCCCAAAATATTTTGTGCAACAGCCGCATCGTTTGATAATTCTAAAGCTTCCTTAAATTATATGTTTCAGTGTAATGACTCTGTTTTGGACCTATATACTCCAGTACCTTTGTTAAAAAGTGTATCATTGCCACGTGTCAAACCTTGTAGTTTTTCCTTTGACTTAAATACCCCTGCTACCAATTCTTCAAAAATTATGCTTTACACAAGTTCAGGACTGGTCTCAAAAGGCCTTTCTTCAAATCCTGACTCAATCCAGCTACATGATTATAAGTAAGTTTCTCTCTGAGTCTTCTATTATTCTCCTCTAAAATGGGAATAGTTCCTGCAATTCATAACTCAGAACTGTTTTGAGGGAAGTCATTTGTAAGCCTCAAAGTTCTAAATTACATCCCTAAGGAAACCATTAAGCTTTGAACAGAATTGATAAAAGAACACATTTATAAAATTATATCAGTTATTATTCTAATTTTTTAGTTATGATTAATACTTCAGTACTCAAAATATTACATTTTAACTGTCAAATTTCAATCCAGTTTATGCTCAAATGGTTATCTTTCAGGTAGAAATTCTTCCTTCACTTCAGAAACCAAAAAAGATCTCTTTAAAAGGATCAGATGGAAAATTCTATATCATGATGTGTAAGCCAAAAGATGACCTAAGGAAAGACTGTAGACTCATGGAATTTAATTCCCTGATTAATAAGGTTTGGAAATACTTGGTTTTATCTCAACATTTGTACACCAGATTTAATATCTAGAAAAAATTTTTAGCATTTTTAAATTTTGAATTCCAAATTCCCTCTCTTCTTCCAGATCCTCCTCACCCATTGAGAAGATAAGCTGCATGATATCAATTGTACATGTGAAATAAGGCAAAATATATTTCCGTATTATAGCCATGTTGCAAAAAAAAAACCCAGATTTTTAAAATAGAATTTTCATTATACTAGTAATGGGTTTTTTAATTTGAAAAACCATGTACATACACAAATATGAAAGAGGAAATTTTGCCTCTGCTTGTTTTTCTTTCAAGTCCTTTATAGAATATAAAATAGATGATTAATAGGCATTTAACCTTTTTGTAGTTTTCTTCAACTCATAATGAAGGAAAAAACTTGTTAATTTCACCCTATGGATATGGCATGTTGTAATTGTTGTTCAGTTGTTTCAATCATGTCTGACTCTTCCTGACCCCAGTTGGTGCTTTTTTGGTAAAGATACTGGAGTGGTTTGTCATTCCCAGCTCATTTTGCTAATGAGAAAACTAAGGCAAACAGGATTAAGTGACTTGCCCAGGGATACAGAACCTAGTAAATGTCTTGAGGTCATATTTGCATTCAGGTCTTCTCAACTCCTTGCTACCCCAGATATGACGTCTGAGGAATGATTAGTTAGATGTTTTTAAGAGTTAATGCAGGGAATCACCCTAATGCATATATTAATAATATGGAAACAGGTCTTGATCAATGACACATCTAAAACCCAGTGGAATTGCTCGTTGGCTACAGGAGGGGGATGGGAGGAGGGGAGGGAAAGAACATGAATCATGTAACCATGGAAAAATATTCTAAATTAACTAATTAAATAAAATTTTGTTTAAAAGAGTTAATGCAGGGGACATCCAGATGACTCAGTGGATAAAAAGCTAAGCCTAGAGATGGGAGGTCCTGGGTTTGAATCTGGTCTGAGACACTTCTAGCTGTGCGGCCATAGGCAAGTCACTTAACCGCTATTGCCTAGCCCATATTGTCCTTCTGCCTTTGAACCAATACATGGTGTTGATTCTAAGATAGAGGGTATGGTTTGGTTTTTTTTTTATTAAAATTTTAAAAATCAATGCAAAATTTCTCTTTTAATAACACTATTTAAGTCTCTGTAAATTCAAGCATTTATAAGCCCTAACGTAATTTATTTCCTTGGGTTGATACTGCAAAAGCTTTGCTGTGAAATGATACATACTTTTTTTTTAAACTTCTTTTGCAAAAGCTTCATGTTTTTTTTCCCATTTAGTTCATTCAACTTGTTTAAGGTAAAGTAAAATTAATAGGCCCAAAATATGTCATAAGATTGACAAAATAGTTTTTAGCAAATGATGTTTATATATAGCTGAATCAAAAATAATAGAAAAATCAAAACCAGTATTTTTAAAGCCAATATTTCAAAGGAGGTTACTTTTTCTTTAGCAGAATAGCAAGTAGCTTTTCAATAGTTTTTCATGTGTTTTAGATTTTTTTTTCTAAATCTTTTCCTGGCCTCAAATTAAATTTGTTCCAGCCTTTCTGGACTTTACCATTATTGGCATTATGAAGTATGAATAATCTTGGAGGCTTATTAAAGTCATTTATTCATAAAAATCTAATGTTTTATTATAATCTTCTCACATGAACCCATACCATAGGACTTATTTTATAAGCCAGATTGCCATATACCAATATCCTTTTGATATTTTAATTAGTTAAAAGGAGTTCAAGATCATTCAGATATTTAAATATGCCTTTATAGTAAATAATGGTTTAATGAGGTCTCCACAGTGTTTTTTATTTTGCTATCAATTACTTTACCTAAGTATGAAATAGTGTATTTTGGTTAATGGGGGGTGGGGGGTGGGAGGGGATTAAAATAGCTCTCGTTTTGAAATTGAGCAGATGGCATATGAGTGAGCTGTTCTTATCTCAGTGTTTACTTCATTCAGTTCTAAAATTGGGAGCTAAGCTATTCCTGTCACCTTCTTAGGAATTTGATAAATCGGAATTAGGTCAGACTTGTATAACTTTGAAGTCTGCTAGAAGATGTTTTCATATGAGTCTATAACAGTGATGGCAAGCCTATGGAATGGGTGCCATAAATGGCACACAGAGAACTCTCTGTGGGCACATGGCTGCCTCATGTTCCGCTGCCACGCCCCTTCCCCCCCCTTCATTACTAGAAAGACAGAGGGACCCAGGCGGAGCTGCTCCCCTCCCCCTCTTGTAAAAATGGAGATTTGAACTCTGGACTCCATAATAAAAATATAATACTCCTTGCAGAGAGAAACTAATTTCTACCTGCCCCAGTTTCCCCCCTAAATTTTAACTCTTACACTCTCTACATTCACTGAAGACATTCCTCACTTCACCTGCCCCTCTGCCCAGCAATGCAATGGGAGCTCTTCCTGCCTCTCCTGTGAGGGAAAGTTGGGGAGGGGCATGGCACTCTTGGAGGTGGGATGGGGGTAGGGCCCGGCACTTCATCCCTAAAAAGGTTCACCATCACTGGTCTAGACTATTTAAGTAGTAGAAGTATAGTATAAATACCAAAGATAAAGGTGGTCAGTTATTGGTGTCAGAGACTTTGTCGCCTTCCGTTTTTTATTAGTTTTTTATGCATACAAGAATTATATGACAGTTTTTATTCCTAAGAATTAAACATTTCTGTATTGGTATAATACTAAGAAATAAAGTAGGCATAAAAAGAAGCACAATTGTTCATTTTATTCCCTACTATTTTGAAGGGATTTTTAGGTAACATGTACTACTTCTATTAAGAAAAGAATAACTGTTCCCTATGTTGAAATATCTTGAAATTTATAGCTATGTTTAAATTGTTTCTTTGCTATTTTGAAAAAAAAATAGTGCTTAAGAAAAGATGCAGAGTCGCGTAGAAGAGAACTTCATATCCGAACATATGCAGTTATTCCCCTAAATGATGAATGCGGCATCATTGAATGGGTTAACAATACTGCTGGCTTGAGACTTATTCTGACAAAACTGTATAAGGAAAAAGGTACTGAAATATATTCTTTGCTAATTTGTAATATAGGCATATCATTTCAACTGACACATTGAAGTGCATTTTTATTGCTTGTACTGGGTTGTTCTGCATATCTCACATCCTGAAGTAAAATTAGTGAAATTCATATTGAATTATACAATATTCCCATATCACATGCTCTTGAACCCGAGACCATTTCAGAGGTTCTAGAATAGGTTAGTATCCCATAAGGACCCATTCCATACTGGAGTTACATTTGGTGTTTTAGTTATTGATTGGAACAGCTTTGGATTTAGGAAATTGTTCCTATCTGTCAAATGACAAAATTTCCTCTGTGATTTGCATGAGCGCCCACCTTTTGGCTTATGGTACTATGCCTGAACTGGAATGGATTCTTCAAAGCTATTCTTCAGCAAAGTGGGTCCACTACTTTTGATCACATAGTGATAACCACAAGAGGTTGCTATTCCATTTTCCATTGAAGTTGACTTTCATAGTTCAGGGATTAGACTTGGGGTAATTAGTAAATGAAGATACAATTTTGTATTTATTTGGTTGCATTAAATAGCACTTTTTTAGCTTATAATTGTAACTTTTTCCTTTTATTCTAATTTTTTACTGTTTGTCTTTTGCTTGTTTTAGTGTTGATATATTTTTATTTCACATTTTAATTAGAAAATTCAACCCCTCTTCACAGTTGTTCAACATTACTTATCAAAAATTGTTCCCTTATAGGAGTGTACATGACAGGAAAAGAGCTTCGCCAGTGCATGCTGCCCAAGACAGCAGCTTTGTCTGAAAAACTGAAAGTGTTCCGAGAATTCTTGCTGCCAAGACACCCTTCTGTTTTCCATGAGTGGTTTCTGAGAACATTCCCAGATCCAACTTCCTGGTCAGTTGTTTCCTTGTTTTAGCCAGATGTTTTTGGTTCATTAATGGCATTGATGGCAACCAAATTCATCATGTTTTTTTTTTTCCCCATACAGGTATAGTAGCCGATCAGCCTATTGCCGTTCTACAGCAGTAATGTCTATGGTTGGCTATATACTGGGTCTTGGAGATCGTCATGGCGAAAACATTCTTTTTGATTCTTTGACTGGTGAATGTATACATGTGGATTTCAACTGTCTTTTTAATAAGGTAAATGTCATGACTTACTTTAGTCATTTTAAAGGTTTTCCCCGACTGTTTCTAGAATTGGCCCTTGACATCTAGTCCATCAGTAGCAGACATAAATACAGGTATTAACATGGAATTTCTTGACTGTCATAGTTAATTTCTTTCCTAATGGTTAGTATTTGGGGTTGGAGAATTTCAAAGTCCCTTTTGGTAAGAGAGCTTAGTACTACTGATGGAAAAGCAAACTGACAAGTCAGGCATACTACTACCTCTACCATAGCTCACAATCACTAGAGCACTTTGTTTATAGTGCTTTCTCTACAATAAACCTATGTAGCTAGAAGGGGCAGGATTGTGCTCATTTTTTTTGTTTGTTCAGTCATTCAGTTTTGTTCAACTCTCTGTTGACTTCATGGACCCCTATCCAGAGGGTTTTCTTGGCAAGGATACTGAAGTGGTTTGCTATTCCCTTCTCCGGTGGATCCTGTCATCAAACAATCAGAGGTTAAGTGATTTGTCCATGGTCACAGAGCTAGGAAGTGTCTGAGAATGGATTTACATTCAGGCCTTCCTGACTCGAGGCCCATTTCTCTTAACTTCTGAGCCACAGCTACCTCTATCATGCCCATTTCACAGTTAGAAGATTCAGTGGGGGGACATCTGGGTAGCACAGTGGATTGAGAGCCAGGCCTAGAGACGGGAGGTCCTAGGTTCAAATCTGGCCTCAGACACTTCCCAGCTGGGTGACCCTGGGAAAGTCACTTGACCCCCATTGCCTAGCCCTTACCACGCTTCTGCCTTGGAGCCAATACACAGTATTGACTCCAAGAAGGAAGGTAAGGGTTTAAAAAAAAAAGAAGAAGATTCAGTGGACAAAAGTTGGTATTAAAACTAAAATAGTCATCTTTTTACACTATAACATGCTATCTTAATTATCCAGTTTCTCCTTGGGCCCAGAGAGTACTTCCAGCAACTACCAAGAAAACCAAGAATGGTACCAGACCTATTGTTAGTTGGTGACAGTTTGCCAGAACAAGAGAAAAGGGAACAAATAGAAAATCAGTGGAAGAAAGGATAAAAGGAGAAGATGAGAGGCGCAAGGTAGAGGGTAGTTTAGGTAGGCTCTTCATATCAAGCCATGTGAAGACCAGTTGAAGGAGTTAGGGAGGTATTCACTGTAGAGAAGAACTTGGGACAGGGATGAAAGCTATCTTCAGTTATTTCTGAAAGTGATCACTCAGTAAAGGGATTAAGGTTTGTTTGGTTTGACTACAAAGAGCAGAACTTGGTACAGGGGGTGGAAATTACAAATAAACAAATCATTAGGTTTAATATTGGAAAAACTTTCTAACAATTTTTCTTTCTTCTCCTCCCCTCCCCCCCCCCCCCCCAATCCTTACCTTCTGTCTTAGCATCAATTCTAAGACAGAAGACCCACAAGGGCTAGGCAATTGGGGTTAGGTGACATGTCCAGGGTCACACAGCTTGAAAATGTCTAAGGCTGGACTTAAACCCAAGTGCTTCCTACTCTAGGCCTGATGCTCTGTCCACTTTGCTACCTAGCTGCCCCTTAACATAGCTTTTCAAAGGTGGAATGGGCTACCTTAAGAGGAAGTGGTTTGCTTTTTACAGTTAGTCTTCAAGTAACATCTAGACTCACATGTGAAAACCAAGTAGAAACAGATCATTAAATTGTATATTAGAATCCCTGTTGATCATATATTGAGTACAAAAACCACACATTTATATAATGTTTTTATATATCATTTTATATATTTTTTAAATGTTGTGTGTAATAGCTTTATATAATAAGTTTTTTTAAGTGAATTTACTTATTTTGTTAAATATTTCCCAATTACATTTTAATCTAGTTTGGGCCACACTGAAGAGTATGGTGGGCAGGCTGCCTGTTTAATATTCCTAGTATAGATGACAATTTATTGGATGTATTGTAGAGGGCTTTTGACCAAGTATAGATTGGACTTAATAGTTTCTGATTTCTAATTTTGTGAGATGTGAGGAGAAAAAAATGTTCACCTGGGGCAGTATAAGGCAAGTTGGCAAGTTTTATTTGCTGTCCAAGGAATATAAACAATTAGATCCTCAGTTCTTCCAGTTATAAAGTTAACATTCTTTTTGGGGAGTGGGGGGGTGGGAGTTTTTATATAATTACATTTATTATGAAGTGGATTTGGATATGTTACTGCAATTTAGGTCCAAACAAAGACACTTTGTTATGGAAGTACCAAAAGTCACTTCTGAGGCCAGTTTTGCCTCTTTAGCTAGTTGTATAAAATGGGTCCTGTGAGTATCATTATAAGGGTTCTCTAGCATGTTTACAAAATTGATTTCCAAAGGCTACATTTTATAAAGGATCTTTTTTGGTCTGTTAATTTCTAACATGTTAGGATAAATTATCTAGATGTTATGTTGATACTGTTCCATTTAAATAAAGCAGATGATAAATTACATGCATAAGTAAGATACAACCCTAAGTTTATGTCTCTTTAAATTATACTCATTAAGGGAGAAACTTTTGAAGTTCCAGAGATTGTTCCTTTTCGCCTCACTCATAACATGGTCAATGGAATGGGTCCAATGGGAACAGAAGGTCTTTTTCGAAGAGCATGTGAAGTAACAATGAGACTGATGCGTGACCAGAGAGAACCTTTAATGAGGTAACAAGCATCTTGCACTGGTAAAGAATGAAGTTAAGTGGCTCTTTCCTCTTGGGCAGCCATATAGTAAATTAGCTGGAGGAGAGAGTCCTTCCTTTTGTGGCCTTGTGCAGAATGTACATATATATAATGAAATGGCACTATTCTTATCTCTTAATTTCTTTCAAAACTGGCATATTCAGTAATAGCAGTTTTTTGCATCTCAACTATAAGCAGTAAAGGCTTAAAGTCATAGAAATTGCTACTTTGACAGAAATTTCAAAGCTGTTGCTATTCTGAAAATAATCTAGGTACTGCATGGCATTGGCATTTAAAACAGAATCCAGGAATGAGAGAGGAAACCTAATCCTTAAATTTCCATCATTTAAGACTTCCAAATTTAGGGGTTTTAAATATAACTTTTCATATCACTTGCCTTATAGAAGACCTAAATTAATTCATAACTGACAAATTATACAAAAAGTAACAATAAAATTCAAATCTGAAATAACATTCTCTAGGCAGAGCTTTCCTGAATTTTAGACAAACTCTAAATATACTATCGTGTTGTTGGAAATATAATGGGAGGGAGAAACACATCATGTGCTCAGGGCATGTCAAACAAAACATTCATTAAAAATTTTTTCCTGATGATGAAATCAGCCAATGTATATGAGGTACTTATTGAGCATTACTTACTTTATCAAAGGAAATCCTTCTAAGGAGGGCTGGTTTTCTTTCTTTTTTTTTTTATTAAATTTTTTCAGTTGCTGAAAATAATTTTTCTCCCTCTTGCTCACCAGCCCCTCTTGAAAAGAAAAGAAAAGCAAACCTTGTAACAAACAGGCATAGTCAAGCCAAGCAATTCCTGCATTGGCTATGTAAAAAAATTATGTTTTGCTGTGTAACCTCAGTCCATCACTTCTGTCAGGAAACAACACTTCATCTTGAGTCCTCTGGAATCATGGTGATCATTGCATTAATCAGAGTTCTTAAGTCATTCAAAATTAATCTTTACAATGTTGTTAGTGTATAAACTGTTCTGATTCTGTTACTTCTCTCTAAATCAGTTCATGCAAGTGTTCCCAGGTTTCTCTGAAACTTTCTCCTTTATCATTTCTTACAGCACAATAATTCCCTTGAATTCATAGGCTTAAATTTGAGCAATGATTTCCCAATTGAGGAGCATCTCTTTAGTTCCTAGCTCTTTGCCACCACAGAAAGAACTTTGATTTGCTTTCCATTTTTCAATTAAATGCTTTTTTTATCTTAATTACTTCTTTTAATGTTAAAAATTTTCCATTAAAAGGTAACCATTTGTCTATTATATATAATGACAAGAATTGCTATGAGTTTTTAAAAATAAAGTATATTATTTCAAATGATGGATAATAATAATGACCCTGTGGGCTCATGATAAGTACCAAGCATTTATTAGATTTGGTTTAGTTTGATTTTAAAGAACGTAATTTTATGTATTAATAATTTGTCAGGTGAGTGTAGAATATGAAAAAAAATATCATCTGAAAAAAGCTTTAAGAAGGAACTTTTAATTACTAAGGAGAAATTTTTCCTGAAGATGACAGAATATGTTGTTTGCATAGTTTGCCCAAGGATTGCCATGTTATTAAGATTAATAATAATTTGAGGGCAGCTAGGTGATTCAGTGGTTAAAGAGCCAGACCTAGAGATAGGAGGTCCTGAGGGATTCAGATGTGGCCTCGTTCTTCCTAGCTGTGTGACCCTGGGCAAGTTATTTAACCCCAACTGTTTATCCCTTACCATTCTTCTGCCTTAGAACCAATATTTGGTATAGATTCCAATGCAAAACATAAGGGTTTAAATAATAATAATTTAATAATGGGTAAAATCCTCAACTGCTTTAATACCTCTTCAATTCTTTACCTTCTAGTCTCTTGTCTTTGCTTTTTCTTCTATCCTTTGCTTCTCCTGACCTTTCTCTGTTAATTGTCATCTTATAATTATGGATATTGGATTTTTTTATTTGTGGTCACTATAATCATACATATTATTAGCAATCTGAAATTTGGTGAAGAATCTCAAGTAGCCACATTATGAAATCTTAATGCTAACCACCACAATTCTTCCAACTGCCATAGCCCTTAGATCCAATTCTGACAGCCTTCCATCAAGAGAACTGGTACATATAATCCTTATATCCTTAAGGAAAAGATATCCATAGAAAGCTTTAGGAAAATGGGATGTGAATGGGATTTTGGAGAATAAATCAGATTTGAGTAGTGAAGAAGAGTTGAGAAGGATACTTAAAGGAAAGTGAACAGAGTGATTAGGGAGGTGAGAGGCTGGTAAAAATATAGATTGTGAGGAAAACTATTTTGGCTGTAGCATATCTCTTAACTCTTTAAAATCAATATTTTGGCCACTTTCAAGGAGTGTGTCAGATTTGTTTGAGTTTCTTCAGGATCTCTGGACTTTATGACAGGATTCCCACACCTGAAACAGAAAAAAAAATTGTTAATCAAAGTTCATCTATAAAATGTATATATAAATGAATAAAATGTTGACTTTATAGTCACAGGAATTCAGTGTTTCCATGAGGAAGGAGCAAAGCTTCTCACTAACCCTCTAAATTAAGACACATTTTCCATTGGGATTTAAAGGAAATTGGCCAAACAATATGGTAGAAAAAATTGAGACTGGGAATAAAGAGACTTGGATTTCTCTTCAGTCTGCTATGAGTTGAGTGTATCACTGAACAATTAACCTCTTCGTGGCCCAGTTTCCTTATCTCTAAAGTGAGAGGTAGTGGTTGTTCAGTCATTTCAGTCATGTCTAACTTTTCATGATCCTATATGGGGTTTTCTTGGCAGAGGTGCCAGAGTGGTTTGTCATTTCCTTCTCCAGCTCATTTGATGTGAGGAAACTCAACAGAGTTGAATGACTTGCCCAGGATAACACTAGTTCATGATTAAGGCTGGATTTGACCTCAAGTCTTCCTGATTCCAGGCCCAGCACTCTAACCACTGTACCATCAAGCTGCTTCTATTTACATTTAATTCTGTAACTAATTAGCACCTGCTGTTGTTGAACTCTAGATTTTGTACATTAGGCAATAGTGATGAAGACAAAAATGATGGTTCCTACAGAGTCTTCAGCTTATCTTCCTCTTTGCTTTTCCTCACACCATAACCCATTCTTTGTGATTGCTTCTTAATGTAATCATTTATATGTAATTTTTATGATTTTTTTCTTTGACCCATTCAGCAAGTTTGAATTTTCTCCATATTTTTATTGATTATAATTTTATTATTATTATCCATAAATGATATTTAATATTGTTGCATTTCTGCATTTGTATATGATTTTTTATGCTCTTGAGCATGGTCAACTTTGAGAAAAGAGCTGTATAATTCTGAAATACAAGTAAATGTGTTTCTTTATTTTAAACAGGCTGTTCAAGTAATTATTTTATTCATTTTTATTAGATTTTATTTTGTTGTCATTAGACTAGGTTCTTTCACTTAGATTGAAAGTGTGACCACCACTCATGGGAGCATAGAGCTGATGTTTCTCATCTGGGACGGGGGTTACCTCACCAACCTGATAGTACCTATTCCATTGTGCTAGACTCAGTCTTAGTACTAAACCTTCAGTAAGTTTAGCCTACTTCAGCTAAGAATTCCCAAATTCAAGTGATCCACCAGTCATAACAGAGATTGTAAGCACGCTTACATGCCTGACAGTTTTTTTCTAAGTTTGACAAGAGGCATGTTGAAGTACTCAACAGTGATTGCTTCATTGGAGTTTCTTTAGTTGGATTGGCATTTCCTTTAAGTATTTAGAATTTCTGCCATTTGGTGCATATATATTATACTGAAGATAAAATGAAAATAATTTCATTATCTAGGATGCTTTTGAACATAACAGTTTTCCAATTTTTCTTTTTAATAATCTGAACATAATAAATGCTAATAAATATCTCCTTCTAGAAAGAACAGGAAAAGGGCTTCATATGATCATAAATCTATTAAGAGACTTATTTTTCTTTTTTTTTATGTACAATAAATTGAACTTGTTATTTTCAAAGCTAGCTGACCCGCATATCTTGTATTTCTCTTCTGAATGCTTCTGTGTTTTTTAAATGATCTTTCTTTCTTTTGTCCTTTATTTGACATCACCATCACTAATGCTTCTCAACCTTCAACTCCTATAATTTAAAAAACAAGCAACCCTCCTTTGCTACAAATAAGCATAACCAAGAAAAACAAATCTACATGTTGGCTCTTCCTGGGCATGTATCTCATTTTGCACATTGAGATCATCAGAGGACTCTGGAATTGTGCTTGTCCACGGTCCAACTTTTCATTTACCTATAAGTTTATTTCTTATGTAGCATGCTTTTAATGGAAACCGTTTTTGTGTACAACCAGATAAGTGATCTTCTCTTTACTAGCTCGTTCTCCTGATAATCCTTTTTATCCCAGATTCCATGGCTTTTAAGGTTATGCTTTGCTGTTTCCTTATTAACTACTAAAATTAAAACTGCTTTCTCATTAATTACCTCTTATCCATCATTGTACTTTATTACATATCATTTATTTAGGAAACTGAAGGAAACATTTTTTCCATACTGTTTGCTAACCTCTGTATCAAATGCTCTTCTACTTTAGGTTTAAATAAAGTCAAGGTAACTAGTGCTAATATTTATTAACAGTATATCAAGCAAGAAAACAAAGACAAATTAATATTTACAATGTATCAGCTTTGAGAAAGCTTTCTGCCAAAAAGTTACCTTCAACTCTGCTGACTTTTTATTCAAGAAAAATGATCCTGCCATTTAGCACCGTCAGAATAGCAGCCAATATCCAAGTTCTCTTTATAATGCTTGTTTGCAACATGAGTTAACATAGTGCTCCCTGGGTTCTTTGTATCCTTTCGTCTGTAGCTTCCCTAGTCTCTCTTTAGCTATGACAAATCCCTCTCCAGAATGACAATTCCATTGTTATTCCAGCTTTCCCTTGCCTGTTAAAGATGCTATAATATGTAGAATCTCTTAAGTAGAGACTATGGAAACTGGTATTAACACTTTTTTTTTTCAGGTCATTTTAACTTTAATTTTTATTACCAATACACATAATAAATCTCCACACAAGTTTTCCTAAGTTAAGTGATCAAATTATCTCCCTCCTTCCCTCCCCTTCTCCTTTAGGCAGGCAATTCCATCTGGGTTATACATGTACTATCATGGGAAACATTTCCATATTGTTCATTTTTGTGAGTAATCTTATAAAACTAAAACCCCCAAACATAAAGCCAAATAGACAGTTGAAAATTATTTCATTTTAAAGGTCAGAATTAAAAACAATGAGTGGAAACTTCAGAGGACTCTGTGTGAGGAAATGTTTCCTAACAATAAAACTGTCTAAGAGTGGAATAGAATGCCTCAGAGAGAGAGAGAGAGAAAAGATAGAAAATTAGAACATTTACTATGTGCCAGGACTGTGCTAAGCCCTGGGGATACAGATAAAAAACCTAGATAGTTAGATAGTTCTTGCCCTCCTCTAAGATAGTACATAAAGGAGAATTGGAATGTGATATACCTACAGTGGCATGGTGTGGAGATGGTTGAAAAATGGCACAAAGGACTGGTTCTTGACAGAAAAAAAAATGAAAGTTCCTCCTTCAGAGCTAAGAGGTAAAGGAATGAAATCCATCTCTTCTCTTTCCCCTAGCCACAAACATATGTGTGTCTGTGTGTGTGTGTGTGTATGCATATACATATATACTTATGTGTATATTATTATATGTATACATTTTGGTTTAGAACTGTGCTAGATAACTTAAAATATCCTCTTAGTGCCAGGGAATTCAAAGGCAAATGTTTTTCCTCTCATCCAGTGTGCCTTCCTTTATGATATGCTGCTTCACATTTTTTTTATGATACTTGAATTCTTCAAGGATTCGTGATTTCCTTGGAGTGGGCATTCTTCCCATTGATGAAGCACAGAACCCTTTCACAATTTGGTAGAAAGTATCCTTCAGTTGCCATGCCAGAAAAAAAATGCAGTTCTAGGAATAGATTATGCTAAAAAAAAAAACCCTTTGACCTTGGGAAAACCTGCACAAAACTGACATCATGTCATTGTCATACTTAGGAAAAATATCTCATCAGGAATATGATTTCTCATTAATTATTCATTGGGAGCCTTTGTGGTATAATTGAAAGAGTACTAGACTTGGGATCAGGAGGACCCTGTACTGGGAGCCTTTGACACTTACCTAGATGTGCGGAACTAAGCAAGTCACTTAACTTCTTTGAAACCCATTTTCTTATCAGTGAAATGTGGATAATATTAGCACTTACCCCACTGTTTTATCAAATGAGAAAGTATATATATGTATATACATATTACATATATATAAAATACTTTGCAAATTTCAATGTTCTTCATAAAAGTTAGCTATTCATATTTTTGTGGCTCCTGTTTTGTTAATATGAATTAAGTCAACATTGAAATAATTTTCTTACATTTATTCAGTCTCTCTACTCATAGAATATTAAGCTGAAAAGGTTCTGTACCAGGTGATATGGAGAGGGGGAAATGTAGTTTAAAAAAAAATCTAATTTCATATACTGAAAGGTTTTCCTTCATGGTTCACAATTCTCCTGAATCACAAAGCAGTTTTAAATTATAATTTGCATGTTACATGTCTAATAAAATCTCAAGTGACCACAAATGATTTAAAGAGTAGGAACAGAACCTATTAAGTACCTTTGATTTGTAAAGTACAATAAGAGTGAGACAATAGTACACTACTACCTTTTTCACAGAATTTCAGGGCTCAAAGGGTAGAGAGAAACTAGTTTATCTCTTTTTATTTATTTATTTATTATTTTATTTTATTTATTTATTTTTATTTGGTCATTTCCAAACATTATTCATTGGAAACAAAGATCATTTTCTTTTCTTCCCTCCTCCCCTCCCACCACCTCTCCCACAGCCGACGAGCAATTCCACTGGGTATCACATGTGTTCTTGATTCAAACCCATTTCCCTGTTGTTGGTATTTGCATTAGAGTGTTCATTTAGAGTCTCTCCTCAGTCATATCCCCTCCACCCCTGTAGTCAAGCAGTTGCTTTTCATTGGTGTTTTTTACTCCCACAGTTTATCTTCTGCTTGTGGATAGTGTTTTTTAGATCCCTGCAGATTGTTCAGGGACATTACACCGCCACTAATGGAGAAGTTCATTACCTTTGATTGTACCACAATGTATCAGTCTCTGTGTACAATGTTTTCCTGGTTCTGCTCCTTTTGCTCTGCTTCACTTCCTGAAGGTTGTTCCAGTCTCCATGGAATTCCTCCACTTTATTATTCCTTTGAGCACAATAGTATTCCATCACCAACAGATACCACAATTTGTTCAGCCATTCCCCAATTGAAGGGCATCCCCATATTTTCCAATTTTTGGCCACCACAAAGAGCACAGCTATGAATATTCTTGTACAAGTCTTTTTCCTTATTATCTCTTTGGGGTACAAAACCAGCAGTGCTATGGCTAGATCAAAGGGCAGACAGTCTTTTATCGCCCTTTGGGCATAGTTCCATATTGCCCTCCAGAATGGTTGGATTAATTCACAACTCCACCAGCAATGAATTAGTGTCCCTACTTTGCCACATCCCCTCCAGCATTCATTACTTTCCTTTGCTATCATGATAGCCAATCTGCTAGGTATGAGGTGATACCTCAGAGTTGTTTTGATTTTATTAAGATTGTTTCCCAATTTGTTGCTACCCTTCTGATTTTAGTTACATTGGTTTTGTTTGTACAAAAACTTTTTAATTTGATGTAGTCAAAATTATTTATTTTACATTTTGTGACTCTAAGTCTTGCTTGGTTTTAAAAATCTTTCCCTTCCCAAAGGTCTAACAGGTATACTATTCTGTGTTCACCTAATTTACTTATAGTTTCCTTCTTTATGTTCAAGTCATTCACCCATTCTGAATTTATCTTGGTGTAGGGTGTGAGGTGTTGATCCAAACCTAATCTCTCCCACACTGTCTTCCAATTTTCCCAGCAGTTTTTATCAAATAATGGATTTTTGTCCCAAAAGCTGGGGTCTTTGGGTTTGTCATAAGCTGTCTTGCTGAGATCATTTACGCCAAGTCTATTCCACTGATCCTCCTTTCTGTCTCTTAGCCAGTACCAAATTGTTTTGATAACCACTGCTTTATAGTAGAGTTTGAGATCTGGGACTGCAAGCCCTCCTTCCTTTGCATGTTTTTTCATGATTTCCCTGGATATCCTTGTTCTTTTGTTCTTCCAAATGAACTTAGTTATGGTTTTTTCTAATTCAGTAAAGAAGTTTTTTGGTAGTTCAATGGGTATGGCACTAAATAAGTAAATTAATTTGGGTAGGATTGTCATTTTTATTATGTTAGCTCGTCCCACCCATGAGCAATCAATGTTTTTCCAATTGTTTAGATCTGGTTTTAGCTGTGTAGAAAGTGTTTTGTAGTTGTGTTCATATAGTTCCTGTGTTTGTCTCAGCAGATAGATTCCTAAGTATTTTATATTGTCTAGGGTGATTTTGAATGGTATTTCACTCCCTAATTCTTGCTGCTGAAATGGGTTAGAGATATATAGAAATATTGATGACTTATGCGGGTTTATTTTGTATCCTACAACTTTGCTAAAGTTGTTGATTATTTCGAGTAACTTTTTGGTTGATTCTCTAAGATTCCTTAAGTAAACCTATCATCTGCAAAGAGTGATAGCCTGGTCTCCTCATTGCCAATTTTAATACCTTCAATTTCTTTTTCTTCTCTAATTGCCACTGCTAGTGTTTCTAGTACAATGTTAAATAATAGAGGTGATAATGGGCATCCTTGTTTTACTCCTGATCTTATTGGAAAGGCTTCTAGTTTATCCCCATTGCAGATGATGTTTGCTGATGGTTTTAGATATATACTGTTTATTATTTTTAGGAAAGGCCCTTATTGTTTTCAATAGGGATGGGTGTTGTATTTTATCAAAGGCTTTTTCTGCATCTATTGAGATAATCATGTGATTTTTGTCAGTTTGCTTGTTAATATGGTCAATTATGTGGATGGTTTTCCTAATATTGAACCATCCTTGCATTCCTGGGTATGAATCCTGCCTGGTCATAGTGGATGACCCTTGTGATGACTTGCTGGAGTCTTTTTGCTAGTATCCTATTTAGAATTTTTGCATCTATATTCATTAGGGAGATTGGTCTATAGTTTTCTTTCTCTGTTTTTGACCTGCCTGGCTTTGGGATCAGTACCATGTTTGTGTCGTAGAAGGAATTTGGTAGAACTCCTTCTTGGCCTATTCTGTCAAATAGTTTGCTTAATATTGGGATTAGTTGTTCTTTGAATGTTTGATAGAATTCATTTGTGAATCCATCTGGACCTGGGGATTTTTTCTTAGGGAGTTCTTTGATAGCTTGTTCAATTTCTTTTTCTGAAATGGGGTTGTTAAGGTAATTTATTTCTTCCTCTTTTAGTCTAGGCAATTTATATTTTTGTAAGTATTCATCCATATCATCTAGATTGCCATATAATTGGGCATAGTAGTTTTTAATGATTGCCTTAATTTCCTCTTCATTAGAGGTAAGGTCTCCTTTTTCATCTTGGATACTGTCAATTTGGTTTATTTCTTGCCTTTTTTTAATTAGACTGACTAGTACTTTGTCTATTTTATTTGTTTTTTTCAAAGTAGTAGCTTCTAGTCTTATTTATTAAATCAATAGTTCTTTGACTTCCAATTTTATTAATTTCTCCTTTGAGTTTTAGGATTTCTAATTTAGTCTTTATCTGAGGATTTTTAATTTGTTCACTTTCTAATTTTTTAATTTGCATGCCCAATTCATCAACCTCTGCCCTTCTTAATTTGTTAATATATGAACTCAAGGATATAAATTTCCCCCTGAGTACTGCTTTGGCTGCGTCCCATAGGTTTTGAAAGGATGCCTCATCATTGTCATTTTCTTCAATGAAGTTATTAATTGTTTCTATGATTTGTTCTTTAACTAATTGGTTTTGGAGAATTGTATTGTTTAATTTCCAATTAATTTTCGATTTACCTCTCCATGTTCCCTTACTAATTATTATTTTCGTTGCATTTATTATTTCTTCTCTTTTGCACTTGTTGCAATGTTTTTATGCCCTAATACATGGTCAATTTTTGTGAATGTACCATGTGCTTCAGAAAAGAAGGTATATTCCTTTTTGTCACTATTTATTTTTCTCCACATGTCTACTAACTCTAATTTTTCTAAGAGTTCATTCACTTCTCTTACCTCTTTCTTATTTATTTTTTTGTTTGATTATCTAGTTCAGATAGAGGAAGGTTCAGATCTCCCACTAGTATAGTTTTTCTATCTATTTTGTCCTTGAGTTCCTCTAGTTTCTCCTTTAGAAATTTGGATGCTATGCCATTTGGTGCATACATGTTGAGTACAGATATTACCTCACTGTCTATACTGCCTTTTATCAGGATGTAATTACCTTCCCTATCTCTTTTAACTAGATTTATTTTTACTTTGGCTTTGTCAGATATCATGATTGCGACTCCTGCCTTCTTTTCGTTAGTTGATGCCCAATAGATTTGGCTCCACCCTCTTACTTTCACCCTATGTGTATCTACCTTTCTCATATGTGTTTCTTGTAGACAGCATATGGTAGGGTTTTGGACTCTAATCCACTCTGCTATTCTCTTGCGTTTTATGGGTGAGTTCATTCCATACTGTAAAGATTAAAATTTAGGGAATATGGGGAGACTAAGGCATCTGAGGCAGGTAGAAATTAGTTTCTCTCTGCAAGAAGTATTATATTTTTTAGAGGTTTATTAAAGGTTAAAGATTAAGGAATATACAAGTAAGAAACATGTGCCTAGGCCAGAGGCCTAGACAAAATAACCTCACATCACTCAAGAGACGCTCCTGCTCCAAAACGGAAGTCCAAAAAAAGCCAAGAGACCTCTCAAAAGCCTTTGAATCAGCTTAAATACCTTCTCGATCTTGGCCCAGGTGAGATTACAAGGCATTCTGGGGAAGTGGAGCAAAGGCTCGTGGGGATTGTAGTCCTGTATTCGAGTCTATTTTTTACAATTCACATTCAGAGTTATGATTTCTAGCTGTGTATTTCCCAGCATTTTGATATCTGCTCCTGTTCCTGCCTTTTCTTCTTCCTTATTTTCCCTGTAGTCTTTCTAAAATTAACGCCCCCCCCCCACTCCCTCCCTCTCTTGTACTGCGTCCCTCCCCACCAGACCGTTTGTTACCCTTTTACTCCCCTATAGGGTGCAAATCTATTCTCTGCCCCCAATGGATTGGATTGTTTTTCCCTCTTTGAGTCACTTTCAAAGCTCGTAAAAGTTGAGTATTTCCTGTCTCTGACCTCTTTACCCTTCCATTGTATTGATGATCTCCCCCCTCCCACCATGAGCTTCTTTATGACATATAAATTTACCCCCATTTGTTTCTTTTCCCATTTCTTTTAATATTAACCTATTTTTAAGCTCTAGTTATATAGTTATAGTTATATATATATATATGCATACTCATGCATATGTATTTTTGCATGCATATATCTATATACCTATGTATGTCTTGTCTTTTCATCCTATACAGTTTGTTGCTGTTCCCTCTAAGTATACTTCTTTTTGATTCCCAGCTAATAACAACAGTTTTTAAGAGTTACCAATGACCTCTTTTCTTATAGGGATACATATCATTTTAACTTATTGAGTCTCTTAAAAAATTTTTTTTTGTTTTTCTTTTTTCCCTCTTTTTTAATTACCTTTTGATGATTCTCTTGAGTTCTGTGCTTGGACATCAAATTTTCTGTTCAGGTCGGGTCTTTTCTTTGCGAATTCTTGAAATTCTTCTATTTTGTTGAATGACCAGACTTTCCCCTGTAAGAATATAGTCAGTTTTGCTGGGTAGTTGATTCTTGGTTGTAGACCTAGTTCCCTTGCTTTCCAGAATATCGTATTCCATGCCTTTCTTTTTTTCAGTGTGGATGCAGCCGGATCCTGAGTTATCCTCACTGTGGTTCCTTGGTATCTGAATGACTTCTTCTTGGCAGCTTGTAATATCTTTTCTTTGGTCTGATAGTTCTTGAATTTGGCTATAACATTCCTGGGTGTTGTCAGTTGGGGATTAAGTACAGGAGGTGATCTGTGGATTCTATCAATCTCCACTTTTCCCTCTTGTTCAAGGATTTCGGGGCAGTTTTCTTTAATAATTTCCTGTAATATAATGTCCAGGCTTTTTCTTTTGTCATGGTCTTCTGGTAGGCCAATAATTCTTAAATTGTCTCTCCTTGTACGATTTTCTAAATCCTCTGTTTTGTGAATGAGATGCTTCATATTTTCCTCAATTTTTTTCATTCTTTTGGTTTTGTTTTATAGTGTCTTGCTGCCTTGTGAGGTCGCTCGTTTCAAGTTGTTGTATTCTGGTTCTTAAAGACTGGATTTCATCCTTAGTTTTTTGGTCGTCCTTTTCCTTTTGGTCGGATTTTCTTTGGAGGTCATCTTTCATCTTCTTCACCTCATCTTTCATCTGCAAATCTTTCATCTCCTTTGCCTCATTTTCCAGCTGGTTGATTTTGGCTTTCAAGACACTATTTTCTATTTCCAGATGACTTATCTTAGTTTTTAAGTTCTTTTCCCAATTGTCTTCAGCCTCTCTTAATTGTGTTTTGAATTGCATTTTGAGTTCTTCCAAAGCCTGTATCCAATTCGCTGGGATTTCTGATTTTTCCTTTGCTGGGTCCTTCCCCTCTGTTTCATTCGCGCTTTGCTCATTACCTGTGCAGAAGCTGTCTATTGTAATTTCTTTCTTCTTTTTCTGTTGTTTGCTCAAGTTTATCCCTTCTTTGCTCCCCATATTTGGCTGTGCTCTTGCTCCTCTCATTTTGTTTTGGTTTGGGGGTTGTCAGTATCCCCTCTTGGAGCTTTGTCAGATCTCTTGGTACAGTCTCTAGGGGAGGAATGTTAGCTTCCCTGTCCTCTGGAGGCTTTTGATTGGATTGAGTTCAATTGGGTTGGGCTGAATGTGGTATGAAGCACTGAGGCTCTGAAGACTCCTGGAAGGCGGGGCGCCCAGGCTCTCTCTAGTTCTCTCCAGCTGCTTCCCTGATGTCAGCAAGTGCCTTTGCCTGCCTCCCTAAACTCTGAGGAGTTCTGATGGGATTAGATTTAACTGGATTGGTCTGGATGTGCCCTGAAGCAAGGGTGAGAGTGGAGCCTGATGGAGGGACCCAGCCACCACCTGTTTCTCCCTGGCTTCCTCCCCGCTGTCCAAGCTGGATGCTCCGAGCCAGGCGCCCAGCTGCTCACAACGTAGACCCTGTAAACCAGCACCTTTGCCTGCTCAGAGGTTCCCACTGCTACTGGGGGCTCAGCCCTCTGGGTTGTGGGGGAGGGGTCCTGGGACCTTCGCTCTGCCTTCCCCTTAGCCCTGAGTATTCTCGGATTCCGGCTTTTGGGGGGGGGCGTTCCTTTTGATTTAAGTCCAGAAGGAGAGTTCCCCACTTCTGTCCTGTTGTTCAGATTGAATTTCGGTGCCCTAGGAGCATTCAGTCTGTATCGGTAAGGAAGGGTCTTCCATGAGGTCTGAACTTTTGCTGCTTGCTAAACTGCCATCTTGACTCCGCCCCTGGTATTAACACTTTTAAACTACAGCCTGTTGAGTTTTGCTTTTGAATCTGTTCTGCCTACCCTCCTGTTTTATGGGCAAGCTGTAACAATGATCACATTTCTGATCATTCAGTTTGGTTCTTTCCTTTCCTTTCTTGCCACCTAACCCCATCCTTCCCACTTCAAAGAGTTTAAAAAGAAAAGTGGGGGGAGCAATGATATTGGCTTAGATATGTGTTGTATGTATTATCAGAGATTTAGACCTACCCTCTTCCCCTTTAATTAACCTTCCATAATTGTATTTTGTTTTGATTATGACTGCTCCTTCTCCAGTTCCTCTGATGCCCCATATCCTCCCTTTTCCTGTCCTAACCCATTAGTCTGTTAATGTGTTTCAATCCCTTAACTCTTCTCTAGCCCAGCCCTATCCTTTCTTTGCCCCAGTTAAAAATGAAGTTTATAAAATTCCCAGTCCCTGATCCCCACTGCCATATCTGAATAGTCAGTCTTTCCTTGTACCACCCCAGATATGAGTTAGTAAATTGCTCCTTCCTCTTTTGTACTCCTTTCCTAGTTTCTTTTTTGAATTCTTAATCCCTGAACTTGTTCCCATTGTGCCCCCATTGGTCCCTAGAGATAGTGGGATTCAAGAAACAGACGTGTCTTCATTTAGGATATAAGCATTTCTAAGTTGTCCTAGATTCCTTATTTTTTTATTCATTTATCTACTACAGTTGCTTTCAGTGACAATCCAGCTCTGGTTTTCAGAGCAAGCAAGTTTGAAAAAAAGTATAAAACTTGTTAAAAATCTATTTCCTGAGAGCAACTGGGTAGCTCAGTGGATTGAGAGCCAGGCCTAGAGATAGGAGGTCCTAGGTTCAAATCTAGCCTCAAACATTTCCCAGCTGTGTGACCCTGGGCAAGTCACTTCACCCCCATTGCCTAGCCCTTACCACTCTTCTGCCTTGGTATTGGCTCCAAGACAGAAGGTAAGGGTTTTTTTAAAAAAAAAATCTGTTTCCTATAGGATAACATTCAGCTTGGTAAGTTAAAGAATCCCTAAAGATAGGCCTTTTTCCTGTTCCTTTTGAAATATCATTCCGATCTTTTTATTTCTCTTATTAGATGTGTAGTCCTGTGATTGCCATTTCTTACTGTCTTCTCCTGTTATCTTGCAACTTTTTTTTTCTTTGACCTAGAAGCCTTGCAGAGTTACAAACACATGACAGGTTGTATAGAATTCAAAGTTTCTATGGAAGGTGATGTTTGGATTCTATTTTTTTCATCTTGCCCTCTGATTCTAGAAAGCAGTGTAATTATTTTCTGAATTCTCAAAATATGTTATCTGGGTTTTTTGGTTCATCATTCTTTTCTGAGAATTTAATGATTCTTATTTTTTCCATGCCTTATTTCCCAGATCCCTTGTTTTTCATGGCATGCCTCAAATGTTCCAGGTTTGTTTTCTATCTTTTGTTTTGGCTTGAGTATTTATTTCTTGTATCACTTTGAATTTTGACTTTAGTTTCCTCCATTCTTTTTCTAGGTCACTGATGTGGTTAAAGCATTTTAGTTTCTATTCTAAGTTGTTTATTCTCCTTTTTAGTGGAAACTCTGATTTCATGTCTCTGTCTTTTTTTCATTTCTCATGAGGGCTTCCAAACACTCTTCAATGCTGATGTAGGCAAATTTTTTTGTCACATTTAAATAAAATTTATTTTACAAAATAATATTTTATATTATTTTTTCTTTCCACTTGAGGTGGTGGCAGGATTATTGTGGGAGTCTCTGAAAGAATAGTAGTATTCCTTCATTATATTAGTAGTTTTCCCTATGCTTGTTCATTTCCTTATCTCTCTAAAAAAATGTTTTTTTCTTCTTCCTTTCCTCCATTGCTTTCAATAGAATCTTAACTTCTGAATTTTCTCCCTTTGGCAGTTGTAGAATTCTGATTGAATCAGCATCAAGCAAGATAGTCCATTAAAGCCAGCTTACAAAAGACTACCCCATCTACTATTACTTACAAACTTCTCTGGCCTTTATATTTGCTGGAGTCACAACCTCATTGAGTCTACAAGGTGGTAATCTTCAATCTCAGGGGATCTGATAGCTGCCATATGAAGCTCCTGGCTTTCACTATGGAGTCTTATACCCTCAGCTTGCCTTTAACTCATAGCTCAGGGTAGAGGGTAGGAGAAATAGGGTGACCCTTTGCTATTTTTTTCCCTCATTACAAATAACTTATGAGAATTCTTTTTTTCTCATTGTTGTTGATCTTTTGCTTTATTTGGCTTTCTAAAAAAATGGTTTCAAATTATTGATAAAATAGAGCCTTTATAAAGGGTTTATTATCTATCAGGTACTTGTGTTAATCATTGGGGTTACAAACATAAGTTAATGAGACTTCCTGCTTTCAAGTAGCTTCCATCCTACTGAGACAATAAAGGAAAACTGGAAAGCAGGGGATGGGAAGTAAAAGGGTTCTGGTGGGAAGATGAAAAGGGAGTGAAGTGAGGCCCTTTCTGAAATGTCATTCTGGACTAGGGAGGGCAGTCCCTTAGGCTCCAGATTTTCCCATATGGGAATCCTACTTTTTGACAAGGAAGAAAAGAAGTTCCTGGGGTTTGCTGGAACCTTTTACTCTAATTTTGACCTAAAAGGCTTCTCAATTGTTTTACCTCTCTGATCTTTGTTCTATTGGACATTCTAGGTTTCTCCATTTTTCCTTTCTTAGAAAAAAAAAATCATAGTTTTTTACTGGAAAGATAAAGTGTATCTACTTGTACTGATGTTATAATTGGCAACTGTTATTCACCATGAGTAGAAATCTCTAATATTGTTCCTACTACTATGTCTTTGTAATTGATAGAATTTCTATTTTGTCTATGCTGCTAAGAATATTTGTTTTTGTTTTTAGTGTCTTAAAGACTTTTATTCATGATCCACTTGTGGAGTGGAGTAAACCAGTAAAAGGGAGTTCAAAAGCACCATTGAATGAAACAGGGGAAGTTGTCAATGAAAAGGTTAGTAGAAGATATCTTGTTGATATTAATCTGTTGTATGCCAAAACCCATTATACTTTACAAAACACTTTTGTGGCCTGACCTTATTTGATCCTCACAGTCCTATGAGATAAGAAATGAATTATACCCTCTACTAATAAAGATTTTTTTTTTGCCTGTTATCTGAATTCTTCCAGGTAACACAGGTGAAAAAAAATACTTAAACTCAGCTTCTCTAACTCTTAGTTCCATATTCTCTCCACTATGCCAGACTACGTTCCATATAGGCTTCAATAATCACTAATAATAAGGACTTTTAAACTTATATTTATCAAAAGTGCTAGTCTAAAAGTCACAAGGCTGCTATTATGATATAGGTTGTTATACAATATATATTTCCATGTTTGTCATATGGTGAAAAAAGACATGTTAACTTACACTAGAGAAAAATTCATGGGGGGAAATAAAATGAAAATGCTTCAATCTGCATTCAAACTGTCTCTTCTATGGACATTGATTTCTTTTTTCTTCTTGAATCCTTTGAAGTTGTCCTGGATCCTTCCCTTATTGATAATAGTTAAGTCATTCGCAATTGATTATTATACAGTATTCCATTACATTCATATACCACAACTTATTCAACTATTTCTCTGATTGATGGATGTAGCATCCCAAGCATATTCAAGGTTACACTCACAAGCCTCATTGGTATAACCTTATGCTTGCAGACACATTAATCATACAGTCATTTATATTTCATAGATGTGAATATGCTTGGGATGCTACAATGGACATCCTTTCAGTTTCTAGTTCTTTGCTACCACAAAAAGAGCTGCTAGAAATATTTTTGTATAGGAATTTCTTTGGAATACAGAGACCTAGTAGTGGTATTGCTTGGTCAAACAGTATGCAGTTTTGCATACATGGAACCCTTGGGAATGGTTCCAGATTGCTCTCCAGAATGATTGTATAAATTCACAGCTCCACCAACATTATATTTATAAGTTTCCTAATTTTTCCACATCCTTTCCAACATTTTATCATTTTCCTTTACTATCATAATAGCTGCTTTGATGGGTGAGATAGTACCTCAAAGTTGTTTTAATTTGCATTTTTCTAATTGTGATTTGAAGCATTTTTTCCTATAACTAATGAGTATTTTAATTTCATCATCTAAGAATTACCTTTTCATATCCTTTGACCATTTGTCAGTTGGGAAATGCTTTTTATTCTTAAAAGTTTGACTGTTCTCTTTGTGTTTGAGAAACGAAGCCTTTGTCAAGAGACTCTTGCTATAAATATTTTTTCCCAGTTTATTGTTTGCCTTTTAATCTTGATTGCGTTGATTTTGTTTGTGCAACAACTTTAATGTAGTCAAAGTTATATATTTTACATCTTGTAATGTTTTCTATGTCTTGTTTTGACCTAAATTCTTCCTGTATCCATTTCTGACAGGTAAATTATTTTGTGTTCACCTAATTTATTTATGGTGTATCACCCTTTATTTCTAGGTCATGTATCCATTTTGAGATGTTGGTTAATGCCTAATTTCTGCCATACTGTTTTCATTTTCCCAGCATTTTTTGTCACTTAATGATTCTCCTTCCATAACCCTGGATCTCTGAGTTTGTCAAATATAGCCATCCCTCACTATATCACCGTTCACTTAAATTGGCTTCATTGTATTTCAGGTTTTTGTTTTTGTTTAATCTAATTTTGGGAGCACCTGGGTGGCTTTCTATTCTATTTCTATTCTATTATTTTAAAATTTGGGATTTCTTTCAGGAGGTGATAGGTAGATTCTTTCAATTTCTCTTTCCCCCTCTTATTCAAGAATGTCAGGGCAGTATTTATTGCATTTTGGTCATTTTTTTAAACTATTTTTCTAACATCAATCTCATTAGAGGGTTTGTTGTTTTTTTTTTTAATTTCATCTATATACTGAAGCTTAGCTCCATTCCTAGGGTGAACTGAATACTGTCTCATGCTTGTAGTTTGCCTGGGGTCAGCTCAGCCATCTCAGTCCCAGATTGAATACTCTTGTAGCAGAAGTGGCCAGGTTGGCCTGCTGTAGGGAGATTTGCAGCTGTTCAGTTCAGCTGGGTCAGGAGTCGAGTTCTGCTTCTGCTGTCATTTGTAGAATAGTTGACAGACTATAAATGTTTCTTACTCTGACATCTTGGCAACCAGAAGTAAGCAACCAAGTGCTTAATAAATGTTTATTGACTGAATTGGAATTCATGCCCAAACTTATAACTTCTGAAATATATTTTATCTCTTTTTCCCTTTTCCTTCTACATTTTAGCAAAAGTGCTAATGGTCTTTAATATGACCATAAAAAGTTAAAGAAGCTGGAACATTGAATTTGAGGATTTCAGAAACATTGGCATCCATGCCTGAATATGAAGATATTTTTGTTCATTTAACACTTTCTGTTTTCTCATTTTTAGGCCAAGACTCATGTTCTTGACATTGAGCAGCGACTACAAGGTGTAATCAAAGCTAGGAACAGAGTAACAGGGCTACCTCTATCTATTGAAGGACATGTGCACTACCTCATTCAAGAAGCAACTGATGAAAACTTGTTGTGTCAGATGTACCTTGGTTGGACTCCATATTTGTGAAATGGAACTATTACAAGTTAATACCTTCTCTTTTGACTCCAAAGTTTCTGTTATTACAATGATTCATTTCCAGATTGCTACATTCATTTATTACTGTTCTAGAACAATTGCTGTACTTTCTTCCCAGGAAATATTTCTGTTGTTAATAGATTACAAAAATAAAGTACATATATATATATATTCAGATGTAAAATTTCCTTAGAAAAATATGTATTATAATCACATACATAATATCCTGAGATATATATGTGTATGTTTTGTGGGTGGATGTAGAGACTGACTCATGGAAAAATATCTGAAGAATGATTCTGTAATAATACTATTTTGAGTCTAAAGTTGGCTTTAATACAATGGATATATCTCAACTGTTTTTCAGACTGTCATATTCATTTAGAAGAACTATTATTATTCTGCCACCATTGGATTGTTGTTGTTTGTCATCCTTCATTTTCAAAAAGGACCAGTGATATGGTGATGTCTTGACTCTGGAGTGAATTTAAATGAGAGTTGTGCAAAGACATCAGCCTCACTCATCCAAGGTCATTTTGTCCAGTGGCAGGACAAAAATCAGGATGATTGTGGGTGGCAGCACACACTAAGGAGAGACATCTCCTAGTCACTGATAGGTTAGAGACCTGTTGATTACCCTCAATCTGGTTTAGGTTGTCTGCTGATGGTTTTATCAGGATGTGGCCATTGTGTGTGCCATAGCTCCTTGGAGCCAAAGGTGAGAATTAAATTGAGAGTTATTCAAAAGGCAGATGAGCAACCCTGAAAAGGGCTCAGCCAGTCTTCACACTACAGGTACCAAGCCCCCCTGAATATCCTATAGACACCACCACCACCACGATTTGATAGATGCGATTGGTCATGCTGTAGTTTAGGATTATCACAAGCCTTAGTTCTTGGATTTAATGTGGGTCCTGTAACATGCACCACATAAAAAGACAGGTCAGTAATTATCCAGGGACTTTTGTGGACATTCCTAATAGATCATTCAGGACACAGTGATTTAGACACCATTTCTACTTCTTTGTGCTTCTGCCACCTTTTCACAAGCTGCTATTTTGCTTTTCTCTTGTGGCACAATGCCCCCTTTTTAAAAATAGGATTGTATAAAAATTCTTTTCTCAATTTGATGGTTTTAATGTAACTTTTTGAATAACATTTCAAGAGTGCTTAGCAGAAATGGCATAAGCTGTGTCATGAAGGGAAATAGAGATGGAACAGTAGAAGGACCTTTGTTGTACACAGAGCAAGGGTGATGAGGAGGAACATGCTAGGGCTCCCAGGTACCTAGGAGCTAGCTCTCCGGAGAGCAGTCTTGAAGCAGTTGACAGGAGGGAGCTGTCTGGCTATTCATAGCCTGGAACGAAGAGAGCACAGGGGCTGCATCTGAGAGGAAGTACCAAAACAGGGTGCTTCTCTGCCCACGGCGGGGCATGGGATTGCATGCGAGTACATCACCCTCCTCTGTTCAGCCGGAGGTATGCCTGGCCCATACCATAGTAAGATCGGAGGAGCGAGCCTCAGCCTTCCTGGCGCTGGCTGGGCCGCTCTAATAGCTTCCTCTACAGTCTCTGTTCCTCGGCAGCCCCGCAACTGCCCTCAAGGGGCTTTCCTAGACCGCAAGGCGGTCCTGTCACGCGCCGCTTTCGCCCCGGACCAGGAACCCCGGCCCCTTTCCGGGGACTCGGGCAGGAAGGCGAAAGAGATTCCGCTGGGTGCGGGCACGAGCCGGGGTGGGAGGGGGCGCTGGGCGCGAGAACGAGCCTGCACAGGGCCGCTCTAGGCCCCGGCGGGCGGTCGCGCGTTCTCTATGGTCTGGGCGGGCGGAGCTTGTGTTGTCATCGGCGGCGCGACGGCGGAGGCGGCGGCCGAGGCCCGGGCGGGGGGTTTGGTTTCGGTTTGGCGACGGCTGCAAGTGGGGTCGGCGACGGTCGACATGGGAGTCCCCAAGTTTTACCGGTGGATCTCGGAGCGGTATCCCTGCCTCAGCGAGGTGGTGAAGGAGCATCAGGTGTGTGTGGGAGGCGGCAGCTTCCTCTCAGTCAGATTCCCCCTTCCCTCTCCCCGGCCTTCCTCTCCCTCCTACGGGGCTTGGGGCGGTAGCGGGGACGCTCGGGGCCTCCTCCTGGGGGCGCGGTGCCCGTCGCCCCTCCCGCCGCGCCCCCGATGCCCTGAGGCGGCGTCGCAGCTGGAGCCCCTTTTGTTTCCGTTTCTGGTGGAGCCCCTCGGACTTTGGCCCCGGCCCAGGCTGTGGCTCTGGCCCCCGACGGCTTCCTGTTGGGGACGCGGTGGGGCGTGGAGCGCGGCCGAAGGGAGCTCCGGAAAGCTCTTCTGGTCAAATTCACTGTCGTCTCGCTTGGGCCAGAAAGTCGCGGTGTGGCGATTCCCGGCCGGCCGCGAAAACAGGCGTCCGAGTTTGGGGCTAGTGTTTGTGCCGAGCCCCGCTTCCGGGAGTTTTGTCCGAGGAGTCGAAGGAGCCTGTCACTCAGTAAACAGAAAGGCGCGTCTGTTTACTACAGGCCACTAGTCGGGGTTAAATAGCCGCTGGCGGGCAATCTGTGGGCACCGAGACAAAAGAGAAATGATGTCTGCCCTCGAGGGGCTTACATTCGAACGGGGAAGCCCGCCGTACATCCGTAAAGGCAGGAGGCCAGGTCGTTTGGGGAGGGGAAGGAGGGAGCCGCTGGAATCTGACTGGATTACGGCAAACTTCTCTGTGGTGACCCTTGAGCTGAGTGGTGGCTTTTAAACTCATAGTTCCTCGTCCTATAACAACTATAGCTCTGGGCAAAAGCTAGGTAAAACGGCATTCCCCACAGTCACGCTGGCAAATTTGAACCCAGGGCCTCCCGATTCTTATCACAGTGGTGCCACTTCGCTGCCTTTTCAGCCGAAAATTTTGAAGAAAACTAACGATTTCAGAAAGAGGAAGGCTGAGAAAACTACCAGTGTAGAAACTGGGAGATTAGAAATGGGGTGTCAAGGGTGAAGAAGAGCTAGTAGGTTGTGTGGATAAGATTATAATGGAGAAGGCAAGAAAGAGCAAGAGGACACGTTGTGGAAGAGCTTTAGAGGCCAGACAGAAGAGTTTATATTTGATCCTAGAGAGGTATTAGAGAGCGACTGGAGCTCCTTGGGCCAAGGGAATGACGTGATCACACTTCTTTTTTAAGAATAGCACTTTGGCAGTCCTTAAGTCAACGTGTAAATTAAACTATGTGCCAAACACTGTGTTGGGTAATAGAGAGAGAAAAGCAAAAATAGGTCCTCTCAAGGAGGGGAAAAGTGGAAATAGTCTCAGAGGATAGGCACTAGCACTAAAAAGGATTGGGACCGACTTCTTGCATAATATGGTAAGATTTTAGTTAGAGCTTGGAGGAAGTCATGACGGAGAGCATTCCAAACAAGGAGGAAAGCCAGTGAAAATAGGCATTGAGGAAATGGAATATGCCTCTTTCTAGGAACAGCAAGGACCATAGAATATGTCAGGGGGAGAGGGAGTGTGAGAAGAGGAATGGAAAAAACTAGATAAGGTAGGGCTTTCAAAGCTTTATGTAGGATAAATTGGAGAGAAAAGAAAGGCAGGAAGGTCAATTGAAACTTGATTACAGTTGTCTGGGAAAGGTGATGAGGACCTAACCGGAGTGATAACCATAGGAGAGAAGGGGGCCAGTGTTAGAATTAAGGTGATTTATTTTACTGACAAATTTGCAAGTTGGTGTTTTTATAAATTATTCTGAAAAAATAAAGTTTTTATTGGGTTTTCTTAAAGCACTTCCAGGATTTTATCAAATTAGAGAGTTTAAAAACTATTGTTGCTAATAACAATATGCATGTTAGAACAGTTCTTAGGATCATCAGATGGTATTTTTTTTTTTACCCATACCTTCTATTTTTGAATCAATACTGTGTAGTTGTCACACAGCTAGGAAGTGTGAAAGCCAGATTTGAACCCAGACTTCTTGTCTCTAGGCCTGGCTTTCAATCCATTGAGCCACCTGACTGCCCCTGTTCATACCTTTTGATCCAGCAGTCCCATTATGGGTTTATGCCTTCAAGGAAGTCATTGACAGAAAGATCCTTTGCCTACTGTAGGAGCAGCACCAATAGCACAAAAAAAGCTAGAAACCAATTTTGCTATCTATTGATTGGTGAATAACTAAACAAATTGTACAAAAAAATAGAATATAATAGTATGTTGTAAGAATATGAAGAATTCAGAGACATAGGAAGTCCCATAAACAGAAGCAAAGCAAAGAAAGTAGCATCAAAAGATATATACACTGCAATGACATAAACAAAGACTACAATAAAGTATTGTAAAATTCCAATCAAAACAACAATCAGTGTTAATTCCAGTTACTAAAATTAAACCACTCTTCCTTTTCTGTAAAGAAATAGTGAACTAGGGGCAGCTGGGTAGCTCAGTGAGTGGATTGAGAGCTAGGCCAGAGATGGGAGGTCCTGGGTTCAAATGTGGCCTCAGACACTTCCCAGCTTTGTGACCCTGGGCAAGTCACTTAACCCCCATTGCCTACCCCTTACCACTCTTCTGCTTTGGAACCAATACATAGTATTGATTCCAAGACTGAAGGTAAGGGTTAAAAAAAAAAATAGTGAACTACAAGTGCAGAGAGTTACTTGTTCTATCAGTTACAAGTGTAACTTGTAGATGGTATAACAGATAGAATAGATGGAGAATCACCGAAATTAAGGAGACTTCACAGACCATACAATCTTACTCATACACAGAAAGGAATGCCTAACACAATTGGATATGTTTGTTTGGGGAGGGGTGAAGACAGAATTTAAATCTTTCTTTCCTGACTTCCCAACAAATGATCTTTCTTTATACTCCCATCAGGTTTCCTCATTTAGTTGCTGAATTTCTGATGGGATCTAAGTTTTCTAATTGGTAAAATGAAGAGGATAAACTTAACTGGTTTCCAAAGTTGTTTTTCCTTCTAAATCTTATGATGTCTTTAAAGCAGACCCATATCATTGTTTCTAGGAATATATTATATATAGGCTTCAACATATTGAGTAACCTAGATAGAAATTATTACATTAAAGGAGTATTTTGATATATCTTTGAAATTTCAAAAAGTTATCATTTCCCCTTGCTTCATGTAAGAGTCACCGAGGGTAAAGTTAATGAAATCCACATTCTTTAACCCTTGGTTGACATAAATTATACATATTAGGAAAGTAGTTATATTTAAGCCTAGTTTAAAGGTTGAATTAGTCATGAACTGATGAGTTTGTCAATTGATCATTTAAATCTGGCCTCATACAGAGGCCAAAAGTGAATTGGTAAAAAAGTGGTTGATAGATAGTTGCCTACTCATAGTAAGTTACAACTTTGTTATAAAATAGTATCTAATAGTAAGGCAAGAGTACTAACATCCCTACCCCACTCCACTCTACCTTTTGATAATTAAAAAAAACAACAACATACATTTGAATTAGTAGAGTAAAAGGCATCCTTAAAGGCTGTCTTCAGAGTAGGTATTTTACATGGATATTTTAAGATCATGTGATTAACATCAGGGAAATACCTAAAAGAGACACACCATACCAAAGATGTTTACCTTTGATATGGAGGATATGCCCTGTAGAAGTCCAAAAAGGATTTCCTATCCATTTTCCAATTTCATCTCTTTTAAAATGACAGTAATAATAATAATATGTAAAAATATACACATAAAGAGAGCTGGTCAGCTAGGTGGCACTTTGTATAGAATGCCACACCTGAAGTCAGGTAGACTCCTGAGTTCAAATCTAGACTCAGACACTTATTAGATGTGTGACCCTCAACCAGTCACTTAACCATGTTCCCCTGCAATAATAATAGCTAATGTTTACCCAGTGCTTATTATGTGCCAGCTATACTCTGATTTAATCCTGATTGTAATCCTGGGAGGCAAGTGTTTATTTCCATTTTATGGATGAAGAAACTGAAGCATAGAGATTAAGTGATTTACCTAGGATAGTACAACTAGTAAATGCTGCTTACAATGGATACTAAAAAGATAATTCCTGCCCAGGTTAGGGTCTTCTTGGAAAAGGATCTCAGATACCCTGGGGAAGACAACCTAAAACAAATAGAGTACTTGGCATATACTTAGCTCCACCTAACTGAAATTGTCATTTACCTTAGGGTCCATTATTCAGTCTGTGAAACTGCTAGCCTGAGATTCCCTTCAGGACAGATTCTCATGAAAACAGGGTACCAGTACAAATTTTGGGGTCTCCCACTTACAAACTAATCTGTAAAACTTGGAGTTCATCAGATCTTACTAGGATACACGTGTGAGTTTCTAGATTTCATGTCTACAGTGGCTATGATTCATTGAATACTTTTTTAATACCTTTTTCTAAAAATCAAGAGATGATCCAGAGAGCCATAGAAAGTTGCATGGTTGGGGGGTAGGGACTGCAGCCTTTGGTCAATGGGATTTATGCAGAAGAAGTGGCCTAAAAAGGCATCCAGAATCCATAAGGCTAATTAAGGAGCATGGCCAGTAATGTTGCAGCCCAGAAGTTAGCCTTCCTCCATATCTAAGAAATAATCAAGGAAAAGTCTCTAGGGCCACAGAGATCTGCTTCAGATTTACAGAAGGATATGCAAGAAAATCTTACAAGATAAGAAGGTCTAGACAAGAGAAGAAAAATGCCACTAGTGAAGAGTTGAGATCATTGACTAAATGAAGTATTGATAAAACAATGAACCAAAACTCCCAGAGTCACAGATCTCTAGGCAGAATTTTAAGATCTAGTCCAACCCACTCAGATTAAGATGAAGAAAAATCCAAGTTGGGGAATTAACTTGCTGAAAGTCAACACAATTCAACAAGCATTTATTAAGCACTTTACTGATTTTCCTGACATTGTTCTAAGCCACTGGGAATAAAAGATAAAAATGAAACAATCCCTTCCTCAAGCTTATATTCTATTGGAAGACATAATATATATCCAGATAAATGAAATATAGAATATGCTGAAAGTGATTTGGTGAATAGAGAGATCACTAGACAGCTCAAAGAATCAAAACCTACAAGATGGATCTGCTTCTTGAAGGGAAACGGATTCTAAAAGGCAAAGATAGGAAGGAAAAGTATTTCGAGAGGGCAAAGACTTTAGCCTATGATGTACAGGCAGTAAGTCAAGAGATGGCAGGTGACATAGGGAAACCAGGCAGACAGTTTGGAACATAACATATGAAGGGGAGGTATAAGAAATTAGTCTCAAAAGTTAAGTTGGAGCCAAATTGTGAAGAGCTTGAAAGCCCAGAGAGGAGAGGTGTTTTTTTGTTGTTGTTGTTGTTTTGTTTTTTTAATCTTCTACTCAATAAAGAGGTGCTGAAACTTTCTGAGGAGGGAAAATGAGATAGGCCTGTGAGTGTTGTTTTTGTTGGGTTTTCTGCCCAAGCTTGATTGGGGGGGGGGGGGAGCATAGGTAATTATCAGTGAAGAATCTCCTACCATTGCAAAACTAAAACTAAAACTGCCCCTCATTTTATAGTCTTAAAAGAAAGTTGACTGGGACATAGATTAAATGATCTGTCCTGGCTGATGAAGCCTGTGGTGTCAGAGTCCAGACTTGAAATCTCTTCTAGACCCCCAGACCAGTGCTCAGTCAACTACATAATCCTGCCTTTAGTGATCAAACCTTTTCTTAATGAATATTAATTTGGTGGCTTGGTTGGGGAGATAGATTAGCAAATGGAAAAAAAGAAGGGCCTAAATTTGCATAAGGATTATGTGAGGGGGAAAAAAGGAAATAGATACTAAAGAGGTAATGATGTTAGACTCAAGGGCTTGGAAAATGATTGAATTTGAGGAAGAGGGTGTTGACTGGGAAAAAGCACAGAACTATTAAATAGTCAAAATCACTCTTTAATCAAGGGCAAAAATGGGGTTCCACCTTAGTAGGCCTCGACAACAGAAGCTGTGTGCCACATACAACTGCACAGATTCAAGGATTGAACTCTGGCTGCTCTGGTCACTGACCCCTGGGAGTGCCACAATGCTAGATGGACTCCAAGGAACAAAATAATTTGGGGAAACTATATATCATTTGGGGAATCCAGGGACTGGCAGACACAATCAAGCTTGGGAAAGGAATCATGGCTAGAGGCTAGGGTGTAAGAGAAGGGGCTACTTACAATGGATACTAAAGGATGGTTCCTGCCCAGGTGTGATTCTTGGGAAAGGGTTTGATACAATAGGGGAGACTACCTAAGACAAAGAGGGTTCTTAGCACATAGCATGTGCTTAGTCTCACCCAACTAGGATCGTCATTCCCCTGAGGGTCTCCCACTCAGTCTGAAACTGCCAGCCTGAGATTCCTCTCAGATTAGGTGCCCCTGGGAAAAGGGAGCCAACCTATAAGCTAGTCCTAAAACTTGGGATTCATCAGATCCCACTAGACCACAAGTTTGGGGTTCCTAGATTCCATGTTGACAAGGGGAATAACTGAGGTTGCAAATATGAGAGACTGAAAAACTTGTTTTGCCTTTGACAGAATTAGTAAATTAGAGAAAAATATCGAATTCGGTATTTGTTAAGCACTCACAATTTTCAAGGTACTAGGCTAGGTATAAAATGGGATGGGGGGAATTAGACAGTTCCTGTCCTAGAAGCCTTTCTACCTAGCCAGGAGAATGTGTCATGTATACCCAATGTTTAACTAAATAGAATGCAACAAGGAAAGACATTTCAGTTCAGCTTGTTGTGGACTTGGAATCTGGAAACCCCAAACTTGTAGCCTAATAAGAGCTGATGAACCCCAAGTTTTAGGACTAGCTTGTAAGTGGGAGACCCCAAAGCTTGTACTTGTTCCCTGTTCCTATGAGGATCTACCCTAAAGGGAATCTCAGGCTAGCAGTTTCAGACTGAATAATAGACCCTAAGGTAAATGACAATCCCAGTTAGGAGGGGCTAGGCAAATGCCTACAATTTTATTTCCAGTCTATAGAAATGACCCTTCTCCCTTGTGCTCCCAACTCCCCAGACTCACAAACATACAAATAGACACTTTGCTCAACTCTGGTAAACGCTTCCTTTTCAATCATAAGAAAGGGCCCAAGCCCTTGGCAGAAATCTGGTTGAGTTATACATAGGTCAAATTTGGTCTTTCAAAAGTAAAAATCCAGAGCTTGTAAGTCCACAGCAGAAAAGGTTGAGTCCCAAAGGCAGGAGGCAGCTCCCCACATCCATCCAAGGTATAACCCTTCCCAGGAATGTCTCTGTGCAAAAGGGAATCCCAACAGGTTTTGAGTCTCAAAAGAGCCATGGAGTTGATTGGTTTATCAGAGAAGACCTCTTTCAGAGAGACCCCTCCCCCTGTGCCTCTTTTCAGAACTTGTGAACAAATCACTTGCCCCCATTTCTTGCAGAAGTAGAAGGAATCAATCCTCAAAGCTCTCCTGGGGTCATAGAAAGCCACAGAACCCTCTGAAAGAAGCCTAGCTGCTTCTTTCCTTACTTCTAAGGCATAATCATTTACACTGTATCTGACAGGGTTGCCAAAATAGACTTCATCTTGCTTAAAGCACATCCCAGGGATAAAGACTTAGTCTTAAGTAGTCTTCCCCATTGTATCAGAGGCACTTTCCCAAGAAGACCCTCACCTGGGCTGGGACCACCCTTTTAGTATCCATTGTAAGGAGCCCCTTCCCTTACACCCTAGCCTCTAGCTATGAGTCCTGTCCCAAGCTTGATTGTATCCTGTCAGTATAGTTTGGACACTCCCATTTCCTTGTAGCTATGGTAATGTCAATCATCTTTCCCTGCCCCTGGTTCCCCCAAATGGTATATAAGTGCTTCAAATTCATTTGTTCCTTGGAATTGTCAAAACCAGGGTTGTTGGCTCTTCCAGTGATCAGTGACCAGATTAACCAGGATCTTGGGACATGGGTATGTAGCAGGCATCTCTGTGTGGAGACCTTGAGGAAAGCACTGAACCGCTTTCCTTAATTAAAGTGTGATTTTTCTGACTATTTAATAGTTCTATGTTTTTTCTCAATTAACAATACATTTACCAAGTGCCTGCTGTATACTGACTCTTGTTCAAAGCTTAAGCAGGAGATAGTTTAAATAAGATAGAGTCCCTAATTTCATAGAGTTTATGGACACCTATGTTTACTTTTTTAAATGTTTCATTTAAAACTTAACATTAAATATCAAAATAAGTAATTATATTTAAAGTACCTAAAGTATTGTCAAGATTTTCTAATTTTCTCAAATTACCATCAGGATTCTTTGTCTTCATTCATTTTTCCCCTTATCTGGTCCTGATTCTGCTTTCTTGGTGAATTGTACTTCATTTTGCTAGAATTAGCATTCTTACTTCATTTAATGTCTGATGTCATTGTCTTCCTTGCAAATTAAGCCATGACTGATTTTCATTAAATAGTATTTTTTCTTTTGTTTTTTTAGATTCCTGAATTTGACAACTTGTACCTAGATATGAATGGAATCATACATCAGTGTTCACATCCTAATGATGATGATGTTCATTTCAGAATTTCTGATGATAAAATTTTTACTGATATTTTTCACTACTTGGAAGTTTTGTTTCGCATTATTAAGCCCAGAAAAGTTTTCTTTATGGCAGTTGATGGTGTGGCTCCACGGGCAAAAATGAACCAACAACGCGGGAGACGTTTTAGGTAAAGTGAACATTTTAAGCTTTTATTTAAAGATGTTATCTTGGATTGATAATGTTTTGTTTATTTTTACATGATTTTTAGATTGCTATTATCAGTATTTTTAAAACTATTGCTTTTGAATTAAAAAGACAAAAGGAAGCAGATTACTGCTTACTCCAGTAGTAGAGATGAAAGGAACTTATTGGCCTCTTAGTCCAATATATACAGGAGTCTCCTTTATACCTGGCAGTTGTTCATCCAAACTCTTTTGAAAACCATCTGTCAAAACAACTGATTCTACTTTCATGCAGCTCTAATTATTAGTATGTTTTTCCTGACATCAAACTTAAATTTGTCTCTTTAAAATTTGTACCCATTGTGCCTGGTTTTGCTTGCTGATAATCAATAAACCAAATCTACTTCCTTTTCGACATGACAGTCCTTTAAATACTCAAAAACAATTGTTATGTCTTCCTGTCTCTTCTCAAGAATATCTCCCTTGTTTTTCCAACAGATCCTTATGTGAAATGATTCACAGCCTGTATTCAAATCATAAGATAATTAAACAGCACAAGGCCTAGTGCATATCCTTGTGACAAGTTAATTGTGAATTGTTAACAATTCTTCTTTTTTGGTAAGATAGAGCACTTAAATGTGAAGTTGGATTTCCATTCTCACTTTTGATACTTTAATGAATGACTGTAAATATCTCTCTGAGCCTCAGTTCATATCATAAGATCATATATCAAGATCTGGAGAAGAAGAGAATTAGACAATATGCTTCTGGGATCCTTTCCAGATCTTGATATATGATCTTATAGTCCATTTTCCCCCACAAGAATAGTAGGAAATACTTGACTTCAGTATAAGTTAAATGACGGCTACATGACAGACCTAATATACCAATTTAGTAACTATAAAAAATGAAATAATGTTAGTATGGATATGAACTGTTCTTAAGGAAACCAGGTTAAAATAATTATTTTCTTGTACAGATATTAACTATCCATTCACTTAATAGTTGTGCTACAATTTTCTCAAGAATCAGAGGCAGTCCTACCAGCCAGTAATTTATTTGCAGGCTCAATTTTCTTCCTTATATATATATATATATATATATATATATATATATATATATATATATATATATATATATATCGAGACTACATTTTGCTCTCTTATCTTGCAGTACCTCTCCTCAGTCTACCCATAAGCAATTAATTAATATTTCTCCAGGTGTTTATATATCTCTTAACATGTGTGAAAAGCATTTTGTAGTTGTGTTCATATAGTTCCTGAATGTATCATGACAGGGAAATTCTCAAGTATTTTATGCTGTCTGTAGTTATTTTAAATTTCTTCTTCTAACTTTTCCTGCTCGGTTTTATTGGTAATGTATAGAAGTGTTAATAATTTATGTGGGTTTATTATATACTTAGGAACATTTCTAAAGTAGTTCATTGTTTCAACTAATTTTTAATTGGAGTTTCAAAGGTTTTCTAAGAATGTCTTCTTATATCAACAAGCAAACCAACAAAAATCACGATTATCTCAATAGACACAGAAAAAGCCTTTGACAAAATACAACTCTCATTCCTATTGAAAACGCAAGAAAGTATAGAAATAGAAGGATCTTTCCTAAAAATAATAAATAGTATTCCATCTGCCAACATCATCTGCAATGGGGATAAACTAGATGCATTCCCCATAAGATCAGGAGTGAAACAAGGATGCCCATTATCACCGCTGTTATTTAACATTGTACTAGAAACTCTAGCAGTAGCAATTAGAGAAGAAAAAGAAATTGAAGGTATTAAAATAAGCAGTGAGGAGACCAAGCTATCACTCTTTGCAGATGATATGATGGTCTACTTAAAGAATCCTAGAGTGTCAACTACAAAGCTAGTGGAAATAATCAACAACTTTAGCAAAGTTGCAGGATACAAATACAAAATAAACCTACATAAGTCATCAGCATTTCTATATATCTCCAACACATCTCAGCAGCAAGAATTTGAAAGAGAAATTCCATTTAAAATCACCCGAGACAATATAAAATACTTAGGACTCTATCTGCTGAGACAAACACAGGAACTATATGAACACAACTACAAAACACTTTCCACACAATTAAAACTAGATCTAAACAATTGGAAAAACATTAACTGCTCATGGGTAGGATGAGCTAACATAATAAAAATGACCATCCTACCCAAATTTATTTACTTATTTAGTGCCATACCCATCGAACTACTAAAAAACTTTTTTATTGAATTAGAAAAAACTATATCAAAGTTCATTTGGGAGAACAAAAGATCAAGGATATCCAGGGAAATAATGGAAAAAATGGAAAGGAAGGTGGCCTTGCAGTACCAGATCTCAAACTATACTATAAAGCAGTGGTCATTAAAACAATTTGGTACTGGCTAAGAGACAGAAAGGAGGATCAGTGGAATAGACTTGGGGTAAGTGACCTCAGCAAGACAGTCTATGATAAGCCCAAAGATCCCAGCTTTGGGGACCAAAACGCACTAAATGATAAAAACTGCTGGGAAAATTGGAAGACAGTATGAGAGAGATTTTGATCGACACCTCACACCCTACACCAAGATAAATTCAGAATGGGTGAATGACTTAAACATAAAGAAGGAAACTATAAGTAAATTAGGTAAACACAGAATAGTATACATGTCACCTTTGCGAAGGGAAAGATTTTAAAACCAAGCAAGACTTAGAAAGAGTTACAAAATGTAAAATAAATAATTTTGACTACATCAAATTAAAAAGTTTTTGTACAAACAAAACCAATGTAACTAAAATCAGAAGGGAAGCAACAAATTGGGAAACAATCTTCATAACAAAAACCTGTGACAAAGGTCTAATTACTCAAATTTACAAAGAGCTAAATCAATTATACAAAAAATCAAGCCTTCCCCTTTTCCCTCTCCCACCCTCCCAGAGTTGACAAGCAATCCCACTGGGTTATATACATATCTGTCTTAGAACCATTAAGGCAGAAGGTAAGGGCTTAAAAAATAAATAAAACAAAATAAACACATTTGGGGATTCTGGTTTCTAATACATTTTGCTACTCCCTCTGTTTTATGAGTCACATTTTTATCAGTTATGATTGCTTACTTTGAATTTCCCTCTATCCTAATCTCTCTTGTCTTTCTCTTTTTTTACCCTCTCTTCTCAAAGTTTTGTTTTGTTTCTGCCCACTGCCTCCCTTTATCTTTCCTCCCTCTTATCACCTTCTCCCCTTTCTACTAATCCTTTCCCCTCCTACTTCTGTGTTTAAGATGACTTTCTATACCAAACTCTGTGGGTGGGTGTTTTTCCTTCCTTGAAGCATTTCAGATGAGAGTAAAGTTCAAAAATTCCCTGTCCCCACACCCCACTTTTCCCTTTCCATTGTGAAAACTTTTCCTTGTGCACCCCTTTTTTGTGAAATAATTCCCCCCCCCCTTTTCCTAGTAAATCCTTCTTTCTCAACCTTCAATTTTTCTTCTGAGGTCATCCCGATATAATAATTTAACCTCATTAAGTTTCTTATGATTTCTCATTCATGTTTACTTTTTTCTGCTTCTCTTGAGTTTTATGTTTGAATGTCAGATTTTCTATTCAGCTCTTTCTTTTCATCAGGAATTCTTAGAAGTATTCTAATATCATTAAATGCTTATTTCTTTTCCTCTCAAGATTATACTCAGTTTTTCTCAGTAGGTTGTAATCCTAGTTCCTTTGCCTTCCAGAATGTCATATTCCAAGCTCTTCTCACCTTTATTCTATGATACTGAATGTGACTCCATAGTATTTGAATTGTTTCTGGCTGTTTATAGTATTTTCTCATTGACCTGTCTCTGGAATTTGACTAATTATTCCTGGAAGTTTTCATTTTGGGATTTATTTTAGGAATTAATTGGTAGATTCTTTCAATTTCTAGTTTGCCCACTGGTTCTAAGGGCAGTTTTCCTTTATGATTTCTTGAACTATAATGTCAAGATTCTCTTTTTATTTTAATCATGTCCTTCAGGTAACCTCATGATTCTTAAATTATCTTTTTTCCAGGTCAGTTGTTTTTCCTATAAGATATTTCCCATTTTCTTCATTTTTTTTTCATTCTTTTGACTTGTACTTTATTGTTTCCTGATGTCTCATTACCTTCCTCTTGACCAATTATAACGTTTAGGCATTATTTTCTTCAGCGAGGGTTTGTACCTCTTTTATATCATTTGGTCAATTCTGATTTTTAAGGATTTATTTTCTTATTATTTGCACCTCTTCTACCAAATTGTTAATTCGCTTTGCATAATTTTCTTGCATTACCTTCATTTCTTTCCTAAATATTTCTTCTATTATGACTTTTTAAATCTTTTTTTTACTCTTTTAAAAATATCTTTCTTTAGCTTTTTCTAGGAACCCTTATTGACCTTGTGTCCAATTTTCTCTTTTCTTTGAAGCTTTGCTCAAGTTGTTTTCAAGTGATTCTCTTCTAAGTTTGTATTTTGAGATTCTCTTTTGCCATAGTAGCTTTTTAGTGACTGATTCTTTTTCTGTTATTTGCTCATTTTTGTGACTTGGGACTTTACATGAGAATTAGATTCTACTTACCTTTGGTGGGAAGACAGGGAAGTAAGGTGTGTCCTGAGCTTCAACCATTTATGTCCTGCTTTTTTCACAACTAGGTCTGGGGGCCTTTAAGTTTTTGATGATTCCAAGGTGGTTTGATCCAGGGAGAGATATGGTCTCTGCCCTCCTGGTCTGCATTCTGATCCTTACCCAGGTAGGGCACTTGCTCACTAGCAACCAAAACTCTTTTCCATCCTGGAACTATGACCTACTGTGTAATGGGCAGAGAACTTGCCAAATGATGTTCAGGCCTATGCTGAGTACTAGTGCTAACATTTCTTTCTGAATCACCTTACTGTCTCTGGACACTGAGCACTCCACTCTTGCTGGCACCATCCATGCTTTTACTACCCTACCATTGCTGCCTCCAAATTCCATAGCCTGGTGTCACTTTCACACTGTGCTCCTGACCAGTCCCTAGTCTAGTGTCTGCAGATCTCTTGCTGTCTTCATCTGTCTTGGGTTGGAAAAACGATTCACTGACTTTTTGATGGTCATGCCTTTTCAAATTTTATCTGATGTGCTTTTTTAAGTTGTTTCAAGGGGAATACTGGGAGCATTCAACAAAATGCTCCATCCTACAAAGTAAAGGTCAAGCAGCTTTGCTCTGTCTACCCTGCAGGACAGTCCAGGCCTTTATTTGAGCCCTCTTCTACCCCCCATTGTAAGTTAAACAGCTGCCTTTGAGTATCCTTGGCTTCCCCCTTCCCCAATCCCACTGCCCTCTGATCTTTAGTACCCCTGCTACTTTTCACCATGATATGCCATGGTTTTGTATCTTGTTATCCTTGCTTCTATCTTCTGTACCAATCTTTTAGAAATGTATTGGGTTTTCTCGGTTCCCTCAGTATCTTAGGACAAATCTTATAATCTGTTCTCTCAGAACCTAGACCAGACATCAGACTGACTAGCTCTCCTCTAGTAGAAAGTGTTCACTTCCTCTCACATTTCTCATCATTTTCACTCCATTAATAAGTTTTCCCCTCTTAGTGAGAATCATAACCAGATTTAGATTTCCCCTTATTTGTTCCTACATATTTCAAAGGATGAAATTATTTGTAAAGTAATTGAAGAATTTACCAGTTGCCTCAAGTAATTGAGAGCTCCCATCATTATTATATCATGCATCTGTAAGAGAGACTTATAACTTTTTCTTGAACTCCTCATCTATTTTCTCTTTCTTATCAGATGAACTACAATGTACATACATGACAACATCACTTCTACTGGGTGATTTAGAATATAATTGAACACTTGCAAAAATTTATTACTTAGTAGTCATATTACATAGGAACATCTAGTATATACAAAATTGTGGCTTTTGTGAACATTTTTATTTTAACACATTGCCCTTTAAATTTCTTAATTTTCTTCTAAGTAATTCCTTTGCAAATTGGTCTTAACATCATTAGTAGTAATAATAATAATTAACATTTATATAGCACTCTAAGGTTTGCAAAATGCTTCACCTATGTAAATTTATCCTCACAACAATCCTGTGAGGATGGTACAGTTATTTTACCTGTTTTACAGTTGAGAAAATTAAGACTGGGAGAGATTAAGTGGCTTGTCTTGCTCAGCTAATAAGTGTCTAATGTCAGATTTGAACCCCAGTGTCTCTGACTCCAGTTCAATCAGTTTTGCCACCTAGTTACCTACATCTTCATATAAGACCTAGTTATTGAATAATAAATTTCTGAATGTGTTCAGTTCTTTTTGAATCACCCAATATTTCACTCTCCAATAATCTTCACCTAATACTTTATGCCATGTTTCTCCACTGTAATCCCTTTATTTCCCCTCAGTATGGATATATTACAGACAGTGCTAGTCTAGCACTACACTCCCCCTAATTCCCTTCACTGGTCTTCTTCCTTTTGAATAAAAAGTGTGCCAAACCCATATTTTAAACCCCTAAGTATCAGTGATACCTATGAGTTCCAAGTTGTCATTTTGCATTAGAATCTCTCATGCTTGTTATCTAAATTTCTGAGTATTTTAATTGACCTGAAGAGGCTTAAAAATTTCCATCTTCTTATGGGAAATAATTTTAATTAGAAAGTAACTATTCTAATGTCATTCAAAAAGCATTTTAACATTCCCAGCTAAAAGAAATAAGCTATGTTAATTTAGTTCATGCCTGTTGTTTATTTAATTATGTTGGTTTTACATGAATTACAGGCTCTCAAAATGTATATTATATGATGGTATCATTATAGAAGATATTAGCAGCATGAAGTAGTTGTTTTCTCTGACAGCCCTTGGAATGTTATCTTTAATGAAGGGCAACCATACATTTTTTGGTTAGATTTTAATTAATCTTGATTTGATGCATGATATCTTAAAATGGAATCTGTTTATAGATTTTAAATAGTAATGTAATTTAAATCTTTGGGGAATGTTGCCATAAGTAGTATGTTCACCACTATTTGCCAATTTCGTTTCTCAGTTGAAACTCGCTGTAAGAAAGCTACCATGTAAGACTTAAATAACATGGCATATTCAGTGTAAGTGCATCTTGAAATTGAATTGATTGAAAATTATTCCAAAACATATATTTTATTTAGTCAGCATTTAAACAGATGGTCCTCATAGCTTATAAGAAATTAGGATTAGGAATTAGAGCAAAGATATGTTTACTTTTTATTTAGTCATTGATCGCAAGGAGAGGAGTACCTGAATTAAAGCAGTAGAACTTTGACTAAGTTCACTATTAAGTTTTTGCTACTTAATGCATTTGCTATATCAATATATCAAAGTGATACAAAGCATCTAACAAAAAACATTAGAAAATATTATTTATAACAGGTATAAGCTAGATGACTTCTTAATAAGATTAGAAGTGAAACAAGGATGCCTATTATCACTAATACTATTTAATATAGTATTAGAAATACTAGCAATAGCAATAAGAGAAGGAAAAGAAATTGAAGACATCAGAATGGGCAAAGAGCAAGGAAAACTATCTCATTTTACAGATGGAATTAATATATGTAGGAAATCCTAGAGATTCAACTAAAAAGTTAGTCGAAACTCAGTAATTTTAATAAAGTAGCAGGATCTTAAATAATCTCACATAAATCATCAGAACATATTACAAACAAAGTCCTGCAAGGAGACAGAAATACTCCATTTTAAATAATCACAAAATAAAATACCTACACAAACACAATTATAAAACACTTTTTACAGAAATAAAGTCAGATCTATTAATTGGAGAAATGGTACTTGTTCATGTTTGGGCAGAGCCTATATAATAATCCTATCTAAACTAATCTACTTATTCAATGCTATCCCAACCTAAAAAATTATCATTTGAGCTAGAAAAAAAATAATAGCAAAATTAATTTGGAAGGAAAAAAATCAAGAATATCAAAAGAGGGGCAGCTGGGTAGCTCAGTGGATTGAGAATCAAGCCTAGAGACAGGAGGTCCTAGGTTCAAATTTGGCCTCAGACACTTCCCAGCTGTGTGATCCTGGGCAAGTCACTTAACCCCACATTGCCTAGCCCTTACCACTCTTCTGCCTTGGAGCCAATAAAAGGTAAAGGTTTAAAAATATATATATCAAAAGAATTAATTTTTTGAAATAATAAGGAAGGAGGTCTAGTAAGTACTACATTTTCAACTGTATCATAAAGCAGTGATTACCCAAACTATCTGGCACTTGGCTAAGAAATAAAAAGATAGATGATTGGAAGAGAACTGACATACAACAAACAGAAGTAAAAGATTATAATAATTTTGTATTTGACAAAATTATAGATCTAGGGTATTGCTGAGGCAACTGGAAAATAGCGTGACAAAAACTTAAGTGTAAATCAATATCTTACAATATTCACTAAGATAAGATCAAAATGGATACATGATCTAGACATAAAAGGAGATGCAAATTAAAAGAACAGGAAATATATTACCTGTCAGATTTATGGATAGGAGAGGAATTTATAAATTAGCAAGAGAAAGAGAGCATCATGAAATGTAAAATGGATAATTTCAAGTACATTAAAAAAGTTTTGTACAAATGAAACAAATGTCAAAAAAGCAGAAAATTTTCATAGATAAACTTGGATTAGATGTCTCATCTCTAAATTATATAGAAAATGTAGTCAGATTTATAAGAATACAAGCCATTCCTCACTTGATAAATGGACAAAAGATACAAACAATTTTCTGATGAAGAAATCAAACCATATGTAGGTATGTTTAAAAAATACTCTAAATCACTACTGATTGGAGAAATGAAAACCAAAACAATTCTAAGGTACCATCTCACACCATCATATTAACTAAAATAAAAAAAAGGGCAAAATGAAAAATGTTAGAGGGAGGGTAGGAAAACAGGGACACTAATATACTGTTGTAAAACTGTAAACTAATCCAACCATTTTGGAAAGCAATTTGAAATTCTGCCCATAGAGTTATAAAATTCTGTATACCTAGCAATACCATTTCTGAGTCTGTTTCCTAAGGAAATTAAGGGAAAAGGAAAATAATTTTTTACATTCCAAAGTATTTGTAGTAGCTTTCCTTTTGGTGGCACAGAACTGGAAATCAAGATATCCATTAACTGAGAAATGGCCAAACAAATTATGATATATGATTTTGATGAAATTCTGCAATAAATAAGGAGCAGACTAATTTAATAAAAAATTTGGAAAGAACTGCATGAAATCATGAAGAGTGAAACAAGTAGAACCAAGATAATGTAATATGCAGCTATAGGTTTAATATTTTAAAAACTTATAAAGGTTCACCTCCAGAGAATGAACTATAAAAATGGAAACATGAAAGACATAATCTATATACATATCTGTTTGCCAGATGAATCCTATGATATGGGAAGGCAAAAGAAGAGCTGACATACCTGGAAATAAAATATATTAATAAATTTTAAGGAAAAATTTTATTACATTAAGAATTCAGGGTTTTGTTGGTATGGAAACTTCTTCCCACAACCACATCACAACCTTTCTATAATTCATAGCATAGTCTAGCATGATCTGAGGCTCAGAAAAATTAAATGACTAGCCCATGATTATAGAACTAATGTACCACAATTGCTCTATCTTCTATACCATACTCTGCCATATGGTACTTGCTCTCTATGCTCTAGAGATGTTCCCAAAATGATATGGTTAGATGATTTTTAAAAAGATCTAATTATATTTCCCCATACTGGTGGTTTAGTTTTCATTTGAAGCCTAGTGAGACTAGCTAAGTAAATGTCCTTTATCACATAGAGGTCTAGGTACTAAGGAATAAACAAGTTGTACAAACAAGTCCTAGAGAGTTCTTTCTAAAAGGTCTTCTGGGTTCATGTGATTTTAATATTTCAAGGGAACAAAAGATTATCTTGATAACAGAAGTAAGTATTTTAGATTTTTATTTTTTAATAGATTTGTAAAAGGAAATGATAGACAAGAGAAAATTCTTTAAATCATATTTTGCCATTATTAGAAATCTATCAAAACACTTGTCTTCTAATACATTAGCATAGGCTATCACAAAGTCTTAGTGGAGTTTTGAAGAGCCTCGAATGATATTTTCTGGAGTTCTAGAGGTTCGTTTAAAGTATGATTGTGATGCTGTGGAGTGAATAGGTTATTTACAATGTTACATCTCAATTATCTTCGTATGAGGTATTCAAACTGTTTTACCTGTGTTCCATCAAAAAAAGTAAATCTTTTAGTTTTGTTTTGTTTTTTCACTTTAAAATGTTTTTCAAGAGATACAAATTTTTAACTTTTAAAATGTCAAAATCATAGAATTAAAGTGTAGAAGAGTAAATATTATTCTAGGTGTTCAGGAAGAAAAAAAATTTATATTTTCTTAATTAAACTTTGAGTAGTGCCCATTATTCTTATTTCTCAGGATATTTAAAACACTTTTCCCCTTAACTTTTAAGGGCTGCAAAGGAGGCTGAAGACAAAATCAAAAAAGCATTAGAAAAGGGAGAAATTCTTCCCTCAGAAGCAAGATTTGACTCCAATTGTATTACACCAGGTAAATATATTTAGAAATTTTTGAGGAAGTTTAAAATGTTCATTGCCAAGTATTTAAAAAAGATTTAATTTTTCAGTTGTTACATCCTGGACATAGGGTTCAATTTGTTGTATTTTTCCAGTTTCATCAAGTATTATGTGAGATCAATTTCCTAAGTAAGAGCCTTAAATTATCAAATTACTAAATCTATTATTTGCACACATAATTCACATTTGTATCTGATTCTTTATAATTGAGTGTCACCTTCCTCTACTACAATGATGGCAAAGATATGGCATGGATTTTGTTAAATTTATGGTTGGACTGAATATTTATTTGGTCACCAGGGATTTAATTTCTAAATCCCAAAAATAAATTACTAAAGTCAAATGGAATTTATGGTAGTTTATTTAAAATAGAGGGAAGATATTAGGGAAGAGAGAAAAGGGGGAGGAGAGAGCCAGCTTCCTCTCAGCCAGGTAGAAATTCTAAGGCCCCAGCCAGTGGAAAAGAGTTTCAAGACGATGGACCTTCCCTGGAGGCTGACTCCTCTAGCAGGCCAAAGAAGGAAGTCAACTTTTACACTCACCATGTGTCAGTAAAATCAGCAAGATTCGTTATCAGCCATCAACTCCAGCAGGCTCCACTCAGAGTGTGTCTCTTTCAAACTTCACTCCAAGTCTCTCTTCACTCCAAGTCCTAGTGTCTGTCCTCTGTTTCCACTTTTAAAGACCTTTTTCTCGTGTCACTGCCCCTAAATTTTACGTCTACCAATCACAGCTGACGCTCCACTCTGGGACTGCCTACTCTTTCACAGGTGGGTCACAGACCTCCCACTCAATGTATGAAATGGGTGTTCACACCTTTTTGAGGTAAAATCCAAAATGGGTAGATCTCCATACTCAATTTTTAAGTTCTGTGCTTACATTTTTGGGGATTAAAATCTAAAAATAGACAGGGAATTACAATTTAATCTTTACAATCAAGGAAGAGCTAACTACCTTCATTGTTACAATCAGGGGAGAACCAAATCCAATCTTCACAATTTCAAAGATGACATGCAGAACACTCTCTGTGGGCATGTGGCCACCCTCCCCTCCTCCCCTGCCAGAGCTGCTCCCTCCTCCACCCCCCATTGTGTTTGATAACATTTTTTTTCACATTCCCTGCCCCTCTGCCCATCAGCCAATAGGAGCACACAGTGGGTAAGGTGGGCGACTCACAGGCCAGAAGATGAGCACTCAGGTCACTCCTCTCCCTCTTTCTACTCTCACTTGAGGACATTCCTCACCTCACCTGCCCCTCTGCCCAGCAACCCAGTGGGAGTGCTTTCTCCCTCCCCTATGTGGAGTAAAGGGGGAGAGGGAGGGGCCTGGAACTCCATCTCTGAAAGCTTTGCAATCGCTGATCTACTCTCACTGAAACAAATCCAAAGAGAAATGGTGACAATAATAAGAGTGTTTCTCTACAACTTTTGAAGTTGCTTTTCTTAAAAATGCAATCTGTCTTGGAAGGAAACGATACAAAAATTATGATTAGCAAAATTATATTCTGTTGTCCCAAAAGAGGCCTACCCTTCAGCCATTATTCAAGTCAGTGCCTATGGTCATGAAAAAGACATAAATCTTTTACCTTTCCTGTTTTACAGTGACTTAATCTTAGTGTACCTTGTTCTCAGTGATGATATAAAGAGATGGACCATTTACCAGGCAAAGGTTGTACCAAATCATTTGCCTGTTTACTGGGAAAAAGTATACCATAGTCTGTATTCCGTTATATACATGAGGCCTTGCTGATCACTTATGATTGCCATCTTGCCATATTCTGTACTTTGTCACTAAGGGGCTATAAACAATGCTTAGATAAGATTTTTGTTTTAACTTTTTTTTTTTTGCAGGGACTGAATTCATGGCCAGATTACATGAGCATCTGAAGTATTTTGTAAATATGAAGATTTCCTCAGACAAGTCATGGCAAGGAGTTACTATCTACTTATCAGGCCATGAGGTTATTTTGTCTTTTGACTGAAGTATTTTTCTAAATGTAATTTTCTAAAATATGGCATGTTATCACATTTGTTTTTGGCTTTATATTCAGACTCCAGGAGAAGGAGAGCACAAAATCATGGAATTTATCCGATCCGAGAAAGGAAAGCCAGATCATGATCCAAACATCAGACATTGTCTTTATGGTTTAGATGCTGACTTGGTAAATATATTCATGATGCTGAAATTTACCACTCTCCTAATGATTATCATAGTATAAGTGATTAATAGAAGTTTTATATACATAAATTTGGTAGTGCTTATAGGTGAGATCCCACTAAGAATGTAGTTGCCAAAAGAAAGGATTGCTGAAATACTAGGAAAAGTAGTTGGGTTTTCCTTAATTGAAGGAAGAAGAGATTTGGTAGCAAGAATCTATAGTGTCTGTCTGACCTTAGAATGTTAGCTCAAAGGGCTAGGATAGCTTTTGTTTTATTCTATGTGTTCCTGCCATGTAACAAAATGCCTTGCATATACTCCATTGGATCTATGACTTTATTAATGTAAGTATTCCAACAATATGACTCATAATTCATTCATGCCTGCCTGCTTCATGTGACTGCATCTATGATTTCACTTCAGAGAGACATTTCTCAAATGCTCTTGACCTTACAAGAAAGACATACAAGATTTCCATCAATTAGCTCTCTCTTACTGCATGAAGGATGTCTCTTTCTATTGAAGAGCTTTCTCACTTCCATATTTATTTCCAATGCCTTGTACATAGTAAATGCTTAGTTATTTTCCCCTTTTACATGAATAATAAAACATTATACTACTTTTGCATAGTTCCTTATTTGTACTGTGTGCAACCTTATCACACAGTATTGGTGTTCCTCAGTTTATTTATTTTGAGGCTGTAGCAGACTGATTAAAAATCATAACATTACCAGTTTCCATTTTGCATTTTTAGCATCTATATCTTGTTTAATTGTATGCCATATTTTTTTCTCATTTTCATTCCTCTAGTTTTATATTACTTTTGACCCCCCCCCCTTTTTTTTTTTAACCAAATTGATGGTCTGACTACATAGCTATTTCAAGAGTGAGTCCTACATCTGTAACCACAATACTCTTTATTTTCTACTTTGTTAAAATAGAATGTTTCTTTTTGGCTGATGTGATGTTACTTCCCATTCCATATTTTATTAAAGAAAATATTCATGATTTCTGGGCAGGAGATTTCTGTGTAGTCTGCGCATCTTTGGCCTCTCATTCCTTACTCTGCATTTCTCAACCTATCCTTCCTCTTAAAATGTCTTAATTTAATTGGAAAGTTCTTACTGAATTCTTAATAGAATTTCTCTACCACTTCATTTACTACAATAGATGTTGGAGAAGAAGTATAATTATACTCATTTTTTTCTTCAAATCCCAGAAGCATTTCAACACAAGATGACCAACTGACTCATAAAATGATGTTTCTTGTTGCATTAGGAAGAATGATAAATATTGTCAGATCCTTTATTTCCCTCTCCAGTTATAATCTGTAAGCCATCTTTCCATTTAGCCCCAACTTCCTTTTGTCCTCTGGTTACATTTATAGCCAGAAAGTCAAGATTGATATGATTCAGTTCCTTCAGGTATATATCCATTTATTGGTCACTATATCTTACATTTAGAGTATCTAGAACTAAATTAATAGTTCTTTATAGACCATCTTAAAACTGAGTGTGTTGTCTTTGGCGCTTTCTCCTTTCTCAATCAAGAACTAGATGAGGCCTACACAAGACTGAAGATCATTTTATGTTTTTCTTTGTTTCATGGGCTACCATGGATAAAAAATTAATCCCCATTCCCCCCCAAGGGACTACACAACTGGTGGTGAACTGCTCCATACTTGGTTAATCTGTTCCTTGGAAAGCAGACCCAGACTTTTGCTAGTTTCTTACCCAAAGAGTTTTTAGCATTATAGATCCTGTCAGCACTTGTATTCCATTGGACCTGTTCACTGTAACCACCACAACTCAGTCAGGATCATAGAGTGCTTGGGAAGCAATCCCAAGCAGGTACTTATAAAGTACTCTAAATACTATAAATAGTAAAGGAAATGATAATTTGGAACCACTTTCCCAGGATACTGCTGTTCTTCTTAGCCACCTTAATGAGTCATTGATCATCCAGGTTGAAAACCATGAGCTTCGTGGCTCTTAATTTGACTGGAAAGGCAGGTGATAATTGGACCACAGGGCTGAAAATTCCCTCTCCCAGTGTCATAAAGTCCCTCAGAATCCTAGGGTGGGTATCACAAGCTCTGGAAGAGTCCCTTCTGCATATTATAGAAGTTTCTACAATGAAAGAAGTTTCTTGTGAACTTAGATCATAAACTAGTTTGAATCATCATGGTGTCATGTAAAGACATGTGACCTTAGAATCTAAAGATGAGTTCAAGGCCAGGCTTTGATTCCTTTACATGGGGCCTTGGTAGTAATAATAGCATTTATATAGCACTTTAAGGTTTGCAGAGCACTTTACAAATATCTCATTCGATCCCCAAAGCAACCCTTCAGAAATTGGTGCTATTTTTATCCCCATTTTACAGTTCTTTACAGGGTCACACAGCAGCAAGTAGCAAGTATCGAGTGAGGCTACCTTTGAGTTTGGGTCTTCCTGACTCCAGGTCTGGTGTTCTGTGCACTCAGGCACCCCCTAGCAAATCCCTTCACCTGTCTGAGCCACAGTTTGGATGATCTACCTCACAAGGTTTTTGGGAGAAAAATATTTTTTAACACTTTAAAGTGGTCCAAAAATGTAAGCTATTATTACTTTTATCATCCCGTTTTATGGGTAATTGGGAATATGTTTGTTGTACTTGATAGTTCTTTTTTCCTACTCTTTCCTTTGGTGTAGGGTTAGGTTGGCAGAGAGGAAGAAGAAAAGAGGGTGCAAAGCACCCAGGAAAAGCTAGGTAGACTAACCAAAAGTGAGATGGGAAGTTAGGTATCAGGAATGACAGGTATAGAGCCAGGGATTGGATTCAGGGGGTTTAGTGCTTCCAGCTAGATAGCTAGCAAAGTTTTGAAATAAATAAATAAGGGAGAAAAACCTAGTACCTAAAAGAAACATCCCTAGTATTGATTAAAAAGAGTTGGGGCATCTCAAATCTGACATCTACCGGTAAGACTGAACAGACCTGATGAAATCCTTTATTGCTCTTTTCTACTCTTCCCTTACTATTTTCTAGCCATAGATGTTGAACAATGTGAAAAGCCATAGAAGGTAAAGGAGCTAAAAAGCAAACTTATATAGATTTCCAAGTCTCATGTGAACATTGTTGCCTTAATCACATAAATGACTTTTTACATTAACTAAAAAAATCAGTTTATCCCTCTTGTGGCCATCATACATTATACAAAAAAGATACCTTTTAAAATCTCTGGCTATAGCGATGCTACTTTATAACATTTTATGCATTAATAAACACCATGCATAATCTAAAATATATGTACATAAATGTTTTTAGATAAATGTTCATAGTAAAAAGTGAGCCTGATATAAACTATTGAATAGAAACATCTCTTAAATCCTTTTCCCACAGATTATGCTTGGATTAACAAGTCATGAGTCACATTTCTCTCTTTTGAGAGAGGAGGTCCGATTTGGTGGCAAAAAAACACAAAGGTAAATCATGCCTTAGGAAAGTATATGCCCTGGGAACTTAGGGCTATGCAATCATAGAAGACAGTACTGTTCAAAATAAAAAATTGTCATCATTTAATTTATTCAGAGGGTAAAAGAAAAATAAGGCTTATTATTTCCCTTGTTGGTTCTCATACCCAGCACCACTACCTTCCCCAATAAGAATTCAGTTCATATATCCAAAGTCTTAGTACAGTTTTCAGCTTTAGTGACTTACATCTGGGGCAGGTAGGGGGCACAGTGGATAAAGCTGGGCTTGAAGTCAGGAATACTCATCTTCCTGAGTTCAAATCTGGTCTCGGACACATACAAACTATGTGACCCTGGGCAAGTCACCATACCCTATTTGCTTCAGTTCCTCATCTATAAAATGTTCTAGAGAAGGAAATGGCAAACTACTCTGCTATCTTTGCCAGGAAGATCCCAAAAAAGAGTTAAGACATCTCTGAAATTAGCTTAAAAACACTGTACTGTGCCATTCTATAGTTGTTACATATCTTTTAGGCTTTTTTTTCTCAGTGAGATTATCAGTTCTTTTACATTAGAGACACCTTCTACTATAGTCTTTGTAGCTCCTCTTAAGTACTAGGCATATAAAGATCATTCAAATGCAAAGATAATGAACCTCCATTCTGTTTGAATAATTATAAATGATCCATGATTGGAACTTTTTTAATGAGGCTTCACCGTATATAAGTTCTTATGTTCCTCCCTTTTAACACAAATCAAAATTAGCAGCTTTTTTACTAATATAGAACTGACCTCTTCCTTGGCTTTCAGACTTCTGGTGATCACCAAGCTATAGTGGAAAGCTTTACCATAGTTTTCTCTCCTTCCCTCATCACTTGTTGTTGAGGCATTTTTCATTGGTATCCATCTCTTTGTGACCTCATTTGAGGTTTTCTTGGCAAAGTTAACAAAGTGGTTTGCCATTTCCTTTTCCAGCTCATTTTGCAGATGAGAAAACTGAGGTCTACAGTTTTAGGGTGGCTTGCCCTGGGGGGGTCACAAAGCTAATAATGTCTAAAGCCAGATTTTAATTCAGGAAGATGAGTCTTCCTGACTCCAGGCCTGGTACTCTGTCTACTGCACCATCTAGCTGCCCCAAATCCTTTGTCATACTTTGGAGTTAAATTGGTAATTTTCTATTAGACTAAAAATGTACAACCTTCATTTGAGGATAAGGAGAGGTAAAAGGAGGAAATGCACTGTTGTCTCTGATTCGGAACTTTAGGAGTTCCTAACCATTTTTCCTCCATTTGTTGATATTTGATAAACCTTGACTAGATCATTATTCCAATTAGGGATGTTAGGCTTCTAAAATGTTTCTGTCTTAAGTCAAGCATTTAAGAATCATTTTTTAATAAAAGGTTTTTTCAAGTAAGAAGGATTCCTATTTTTTGAGGCTTTTCTACTGTAGAACACAATTTGCTAGCAATATTTTTTTGCTTCATTCTGATTTCTACCATTGTAAAATGTATTTTGCTTTTATCTATAATAGCACTTTATCATAATGACTATATAACTTGAATAAAATTCATACTATCTTCTTGATCAGTAATTTAACATATCTGACTAATTTTCAGGGTATGTGCACCAGAAGAAACAACATTTCACCTCCTACACTTGTCTTTAATGAGAGAATATATTGACTATGAGTTTTCTGCATTAAAGGTAAATATCACACTAGCCAGGTGCTAAAAAAGCTCATGTGTAGAATATTTCATGGTATTTATTTTTTTTCTCCATTTTACAATAGGACAAGATTTCCTTTAAATATGACATTGAAAGGATAATAGACGATTGGATTTTAATGGGATTTCTTGTTGGCAATGATTTTATTCCTCATCTACCTCATTTGCATATCAATCATGATGCACTGCCTCTTCTTTATAGAACATATATGACTGTCTTGCCAGAACTTGGTGGTAAGAAATCTTTAACAATTGTACTGAAATTAATTTAACCTTCATACACAGTAAAAATAGCACCAGTTTTATTAGGTAGCTATGTGAATGGCTGATCAGGAAAGAAGACAGGTTTCTTATTAGTCCAGGTAATAAATCCTGAGTTCACAGATTCCACAGCACACTGTTTAGGCCTATAAACACTTTATGAATAGTGAAGATAAAGTCAAAAGACCTCTTCAATAGCTACTATAATTCCTGATATTAGCTGTTTAAAGTTGAAGAAACACATGTTAAGAGGACTAACAGAAATTGCTATACTGTTAACTTAATTAAGCATAAATACAGCAAAAATCCTGACCTTCTCAATGAATCAATACGATTATGGATCAAAGATTTTACAGAAATGAAAAAGAAATGGAACATTGGAAACCAAGGGCCAACAAAGAGAAAAAGGTAGATCAAGCAGAGATGAAGCCAAGACAGTAGCCAGCCACAGTAAATTAAGATTTTAATAATTAAATGTTTTATATTAGTTCTACCTTAATATTGTTATTATTTACATAGATGGATTATTAGTGATTGTAGTTAGTAGATTAGATAGTAGATGGGCCTGTATTTTTTCCCTCAATTATATCATATGTATGCATAGAAACTAAGGTAATAGCATAGATCTAAACTGATTATTTTCATTATAAAATTAATAAGTTGAATGTTAATATATCCCTTGTGCCAAGCATTGTGTTAGATCCTGGAGAAAAAAAGACAAAAGAAAAATTGAAACTTTTAACCCAAAACAGTAAAATAATAACCTTCACATAAGTAACAGTAGCAGCAGCAGCAGAGCCAAAAATGAAGCCCAGGGCTCCCCCTAAAAAATCACTGTTTTTTTCCACTATACCAACCTTGATCCATTCATTACTCATTTTATATATATAATTTTTAGGGAATTTTTGAAAAACACAAATATCTTTGGATTTTAATATTTTTTTTTAAACTTTAGGTTATATTAATGAAAATGGCCATCTCAACTTACCTCGGTTTGAGAAATATCTCATAAAACTGTCTGATGTAAGTAATTATGTTTGTTTATTAAATCAGCAAAGGAATCTTCTGTTCAATAACAAATAATAGGAATAATAAGGTGTGCAAAATAGCCCTAGTTACTAGTTACTGGTAATGTGACTATTTTTCCTCAAGTTACTTCTCAATATACTTTCTCAATTAAATAATTTCTTGTAACAAAAAAACAAAAAACATAGCAAGGCCCAAATGGTAAAGTGGCTGGGTCTGACAATATATGCGACATTTCACATTAGAATTCCCCCACCCTCACACCCCACCTTAGTTATTTTAAGTTAAACTAAAATCTTTTTGTACAGTTTGATCGTGAACACTTCAGTGAAGTTTTTGTTGACTTGAAATGGTTTGAAAGCAAAGTCGGCAATAAATACCTCAATGAAGCAGCAGGTATCGCAGCAGAGGAAGCAAAGAACTACAAACAAAAGAAACTAAAGGCTAGTAGAAGTTATCTTTTTTAATTTTCAATTGTAATTATAAAATTCATTCTCATTTCCTTCTGGTTATTAGGATTGTCTTAGTTCTTCCTTTACATTTCTTCCCATTAATGAATTTTAAAAATTACTCAAGTCCCTTTTTCCCTTTTAAATCCCTTGCCTTTTTTATATTCTTTCTGGTCTGCTAAGATAATTTGTCTCCCAAGTCTTCTGATCTTGCTTCTTTCCTCCAGTTCCCAGATCATATTCATATAATCATCTCATATTTTCTACATTTCTGAACTCAGATAATGATCTTCTACTGAGAGTATTAAATATTGATGGAGCATTCAGTCTGTTCTTGTCTTTGCTCCCCATCACATGTCACACTCATTTGTGTACATGGATCTCCTGCTTACTCTCCAGTAGAATATAAGCCCTTGAGGGCAGGGTCTGTTCTTCCCATACCTTGTATTCAGAACCCCTTTGGTGAATGTTCTAATTTTAGTATATTTTTAAAGTAGGGTATACTAGAACAGCCCTTTACATCAGTTCTTGTTTTTATAATAAACTTAAATGCCAAATAAGATGAACATTTCCATGTACATAGTGAAATAAAGTTAAACATGAAACTTTGTGATATACTGCTCTTATATGCCTATGGTTGGGAAAGCAGTTCCTAAGAAAATTGATTGATGAGTTGCCTCTTTAATGTTTGTTGCTCTTTCCCTACTTTGATGTCATCTTCTCTTCTCAATCTAAGGAGAAAATTCTATTGGATTTTCATCTCCTTGGGGCCCTCTATCTCAGTCTACCTAGCTAGCACTCTGAGATTTACAAAACACTTTGTAGATATTATGTCACTTTAAATAATATATGTAGCTTTACAAAACCTAAGTGAGTCTATACTACACAACTCAATTTTTTACATGTAGCCATCTTGAAAATACATAGTGACATTGACTATAGCTCTTCAGCTCAGCCCACTCTTTTTTCTGTACCAGACTTCAAAAGAGAGTGTGTATTTGAGATAGTGGTAATAAGAGCAGAGAAGGAAAAGTAGGCCATCCTGATAGTTGACTATCTGAAAGAAAGTGGACAGGAGGCAGCAAATAGATTGAAGATTGAGGAAAGAGAAGATAGAGTTAAAAAGGAGAGAAGTTAACAGTGGTGATATATTGCAGAAAGTAGACTTATAAGAAACAAATTGGAAACTATGAAGATAGTATCAACTGAGTAGGAAAGGTAGAAGAAAAGATAAGGGAGGTAAAAAAGAATTCAGAGACTTGATAGTAAACAGAGGCCTGGCTTGTTATTAGCCACACAATATTACAGATATTGAGAGAAAAGGATTATATTAACAGTAATCCAGGATTTAGTATTTTTTAACGTGATCAACTAGTTAAGATTTATAATAGAATCTTAATATTTTTATATTAGTCATATATTTTGTTATAAGCAATTGTTATATTCATGAAACATTTATTTTATTCAGAAATATATATATAAAGTTTCTCTTTTCCATTTGTAAAAAAGTATCACCACAAAATATTTTCAAAGCCCTTTACTTTGAGAGTAATCTTTACCTTGGAATGATAAGTACTGAATAAAAACAGCCACCATAATATTATCAAATTAATCAGTCACTTTCTGCTAATGACAGTAACAACAACTTGTTAGTTACCAAACAAGCCCAAAACAATTTGTATCCTTCAGCATTTGACTGTTTTGCCACAATAAACTGTTTCATAGTAAAACTTGACATTTTTGATAGCTTGTACCTCAGAGCTATCTGCTCTTGTAGTTTGCCCCATCCACACCTACACACTATTGTTATTCTCCTTTTGTCAATGTCACAGAGGGCACTGAGGCCCCTGAAGTTTCTGGTGAATTGACCCTTAGGTTCACTGCCCCCTCCTCTTGCCTTGTCATCATGAATCTTGAGATTAGTAGAGCTGAGATCAGTGAAGTAGAGTGGAAAATATTTATTCTTGGTAACATGTTTAACACAGTGCCCAGTACATAGTAAGCTATCAGGATCATCATCCTCATCATTAATAAAGCAGATTACAGTAAGTGAAGAACATGAGAAAGTTGAGTTTATTCATGAAGTATTTTAGGGATGGAGCAAAAATGGAACAAGGGCTTACAAAAGTTACTGTGTATTCCCTGATTAGAATATTTTTATCAACCTGCAATATATACAGTTCATTATATATTTGCCAAGTTTCAAAGATAACATAATTTTGCAAATTTGTTGTATTTTTTTTTCAGAACTGACAATGTGTACTAATCATACATCTTGCTTTGCTAGTATAGAAATAGCTGTTGAAGCAAAGGTTTTCTTTTCTGGTTTGCATTTTTATTTGATGTTTGTTTTTAAATGATGAAGACAAAATATTAGGGAGTGGTGAAGGCATCAACACTGGCCCTACACCACCATTAAGGATGTGTGAAAATAACAGTTAAAGAAGGAAAATTGAAAATTAAAGGCTTTATTTATGAAATCCTGAGTTTTCTTTTAATTTTCCTGTTATTTATTATACCACAGTCTGTGTAATTTAAGTACTGATAATAGATAAACCAATGCATTTTACATATATTTTTATATATGTACTGTGTATTGGTTCCAAGACAGAAGAGCAGCAGTAAGGGCTAGGCAATGGAAGCTAGGTGACTTGCCTAGTGTCACACCACTAGGAAATGTGTCTGAGATCAGATTTTAATCCAAATCTCATCTTCTCAATCTACTGAGCCACCTAGCTGCCTCTTTCATTTTATACTAATAGAAAATACCATATGGTTTTCAAATGCCATTTAATATACTTTTAGCATTATTGTTCTTTCTTATTAAAATCTTTGAAATATACGCTTCTATTATTTTTGTTTCCTTTTTTTGTGTGTGTTTTAGGGCCAGGAAAATTCTATGTGTTTGGCTGCTTTAGACAAAACTAAAGAAGAAGTCATGACTTCAAAGAGTGAGCAAAAATTTATCCTTTATATTTATACTCCATTTCTGCAGAGCACATCTCTCACCTTTTTTTGTATGAGCATCCAAAGTAGATGATTTAATAAATATTAGAGGAGGTCGGGAAATTTTATAACTAGTTTTTGAGCTGATTGCTGATATATATCATCATTCTCCTGGCTTTGTTTCAGGTGTCATAGAAGATGAACCTGAAGATGATGATCTCTTTGAAACAGAATTTAGACAATACAAAAGAACTTATTACATGACAAAAATGGGGGTAGAAATCGTTTCAGAGTAAGTACCTCTCATGGTTTCCATGAACAGAAGCTGGGATGCCTTCAAAAGCTGCACATTTATAATGCTTGGAATTCTATAGAAAATGTTTTAATCTCCTAAATTTTAATATGTTTCACAACTGTAGCAGTTAATAATTTTGGCATGTGACATCACCTCCTCTGTTACAACCCATCCATCTTCCCATTTACCATCCTTACACATCAAATGTTTCATAGATAAAATATAACTGAAGCACCCTACTACCATTGATTTCTTCATGCATTCACCCCTTAAGGAATACACTTTATAGTAGTCTCAAAGATTTGTCTAGTCATAATCTCAGGTCACCCTTGCTTCAGCATATCCCCAAAATATGATTTTGTTTTATAGCTGCCTATGCCCATCTTGGAACTATACACCAATGCAGACTTCTTAAGAATTCTTTGTAGGAGAATATGCTCTTGTCCTTTCTTTAGTCTGTATATACATCACCAAAAATTGGAGTATATGAATTAAAATTTAATATTATTGACCTTGAGAAAATAGAAGGAAAGGGATACCCATTTGGTGCTTTATTCCATCATCAATACTACAATCTTTGATTCTTGGTCTAGGGGTACAGTGGGAAAAAGCTCTGGCTCTCAATTTGAGTGACCTGATTTCATAGCCCTCTTCTGATGCTTACATAGCTTAACATCTCAAACTAAAATAAAAGTGATTCTTGCCTCCTTATTTTGACCCAGGAAACCACAAATTAGCATTATGTGCTTTGTATTTTTATTTGTTAAGCATTTCCCAATCACATTTTAGTCCCTCCAGATTTGACATGGGTCCACTGAAAGGTTCCTCAAGCTTCTTTGGCTTTCAGGTTCCTCATCTGCACAATGAAGACTTTGCAGGAGATAGGCATTAAGGTCCCTAGTAATAGATGTAAAAGCTACATTTGACATAGTATCTATGTGCAAGAATTCCATGTATAAGTTGGTAGGTGTTGTGATCTTGTCTATTCTTCCTTCTCCCTGCACCAAAAGAAATCATAGCATGACTTTAAGACTTGTATGCATGCCAGATGTACTGTAGAACTAATGTGCATGACAGAAAAAAAGTAATTTTGATTTTAATTCAGAATTTTCTTTTTATTTTGTCTTTTATAGACAGAAAACCCAGAGTAATGGGAATTGATCTTTGAGGAAGGCAGGGGTAGAGAGAAAATCATTTTTAGATTATAATAATTTGAGAAGAATATGTAGGTAACATAACTGATAGTTTAAGCTCTCTCACCAAGGATTCATTCTTCTTTCCTCCTAGGCTGAAAGTAGGATTTCTTCATTTGGGAACAATTTTGTTTGGTACTCAAATTTAAAATAGAATACAATGACTTAAATTACAAATTTGACTTTTATGACATCAATGTTTTTGTTGTTTTTTTAATATGTAACTGACTGTGACTAACCTAATGATCATAGTCAAACTGTCATGCTTACAATACAGGCTAAATGTAATCAATTTTTTTCTTAACTGGTCAGTTCAATTCAGTAAATATGTATTAAACATCAGTTGAATGCAGAGTACTGTTCTAAGTGTGGGGCAAATTACAAAAAAAAAAATTCAACAAATAAGCCAGATTTCTGACCTCAGGGAGCAGCATGGCATAGTAGAATGAGTTCTGGATCTAGAATCAAAAGATCTGAGATTGTTTTACAGTTCCAAACATTAATTTCCTGATGTTGGCCAAGTTTCCTCTCTGATCCATAAGTATAATTTACCACAGACGTTTTGTTAGGAAATGGATTATGTCCATTTTAAAATGTTGTAAAAATGTGGGTTGTTACAGTCCTAGGATGGCCATAAGACACCTATGCAGATAACTAGGTACGAGAAAATTGCCAGTTTGTCAAACTAAGCTTATAGCAATGTCAGAGGATGAAGGTGGGCCATGCAGACACGTTCTTAAAAGTTCTCTGGAAGTCTTGCAGGAGGCCTAAAAACTGTGCAGTCTTTGAGAAAGGGAGAAATAGCCATGTAACTCTTTTCCATTTCCAGTGACTTTCTTGCTGACCAAGCTGAATGTTACGTGCAGGCAATACAGTGGATTCTGCACTACTACTACCATGGAGTTCAGTCCTGGAGTTGGTAAGACCTTTGCCTTGTCTGGAAAATGAAATGGTTATAGATCTCTAATAACTTCTCTGTGTTAAAATTCCATGATGCCAGAATTTTTATATTATGTTTTCTTTTGATAATTACTGTTCCGAATTTTCTTTTGTATAAATTCTTATTTTTATTTGTGGTACCTTTTCAAGTGGAATATGTAAAAGCAAATTTAGTTGAAAAACAGATACTTCAGAGAGCTCTGTGCAACTATCTACAAAGACCCAAAAGATAGGGGATATTATTTTATATTCAAGACATTTTTTTAAAAAAGGAAAATTAAATTAATTTGAAGTTCATTAAAATTGAAGTTTTATTTTCATCTTTTGTAGAAATGCATTTGTATGGAAGTAATTGTCCTGATTTTTTTTTTAGCCTTTCAGAGCCTCCCCAAAATCCATACTGAAAAGGAAATCTTCAAATTGCTTTTTCTCATTTAAAAAAATTACTTTTTCCTATTCTTTATAGACTTATATAATCTTAGTATCTGATTCCCAAGATAAAGAATAATTAAAACTTATTATTATTCATATGCTACTTAATTTTATTAAAAATAGGTTGTATTATCTTGATTCAGTCTCTTAAGATTTCTCATTAAACAAATTTTGTTTTATAGGTATTACCCTTACCATTATGCACCTTATCTGTCAGATATTCGCAACATTAGTGAACTCAAAATTCAGTTTGAATTAGGAAAACCTTTCATGCCATTTGAACAACTTCTTGCTGTACTGCCAGCAGCCAGCAAGGATTTGCTTCCAGGGTGCTACCAGGTAGGTTTTAGAATTGAAGATATTTTATCTATTACTTGGTTCTCTCAAAATTTGGTTAATTCACCATTAAAACTAGAAAAATGGTTACATAAATCTCATAAATGAGATTATAGACCCATAAAGTAATCATGTTAAATGTTGGGTCCAAGTTTAAATGCTAAGCAGAGCGATAATAATTCAGTGCTTCAAAAAGATATAGGTATAGGTTGTAGGTATAGGTTCTCCTTTCACCAATGCAGAAATGTTATTATTAACTCTAGATTCACAAGAGTATATAGAGGCTTAGACATAAAGTAAATATAATATAAGGTACAGAGCACTGGTTATTGTCTTGCTATTTATTACCATTGTAACTTGGGCATATTCCTTAACTTTGCTATTTCTACTTTGGCAAAACAAAATAGTTAGATTAAGTAATAATACTGATGTCCCTTGATCTTACATATGCTCGGGAAGTGGCAGAGCTAGGAACAGAACCCAAATCCTTTTTAACTCCTACTCAGTGCTCTTTCATGATATTAAGATTATGATAAATCCCCAGGAAAGGAAAGCAGGAATTATTGTTACCTGAGAAATAGGTCTTCACACAACATTCTAAGCAAGACTTTTGCAATATATGATTTTTTTAAAAAGACTCCTGTACAACTTTCATTGTTCAGTATCCAATTTAATATGGACAGAGCCTTTGTTAATTTGTATTCCAACTTACTAGTCCTTTCTTCCTATCTCATCCTTCCTCTATAGGTTTCCAGCATCTTCCCCACATGTCCATAGGGGAATCTGAGAACCTTGTCATTAACTCCAGCTAACTAATTGCTCTTTTTTAACTTTGGCCAAGTCATTTAATCCTATGCACTGAGATTCTTTTTCTACTCAGGTACCTTCCTGTTCTAAATCTCTGAGCTACACTGTCACTATGAACTTTTGCCAGACACCCCATGTGTTCCTTCTTCCTTATCAAAATAGAATTGTTTAATAGAATTATTAATGTTTCTACTTACTTGATTGCACTTTGACTGGAAGTCATTTACCAGCATACTAGCCTCATATATTGTCATTTTACCCCATTTTTCTATTAAAAGTAGAATGAGTTTTTATTGTTTTAGGATGGGGTGGGAATTTTTTGCTAGATAAAGGAATTTCAAGAATCAGTAATCATATGGGGATATTTGGGAAAAGTGACTAGCATTGGAAGAATAAAATTACACAAATCTACTGAACATGGTATGGAGAGATATGAAATTTAATCCTTTTAGGGTACTCCTGGGGGAAGGAGTGGTTAGATAGAATCGATTTCTCCTTCATACAGAAGTCTTCCTCACAGGCCTGAAACAAACCATCTGAGATTTAAAACCTAATGTCACTTGTCAGTGGCCTCTTGTTGCCCTGGCACCTTAGGCCTAGCACTTATGTGTTGATAGACTCCCACATTCTCCAGAATCCCTTTTCCTTTTCCCCCTCTGAGCATGTTAAGTCTTTTCTTCTACTTTCCCAAATCTTAATCCCACTCCTACCTTTCCTATACTCCCATAAGTTTCCCACATAAATATTTTCTATTTCTAAAAACTTTGACTTCTCCCTATGCTTCACTTCTCTTAAACACATTGTTTATACCCATATAGACATCCATCTATCCATACTTTCTCATATCATTATACATGTTTTGCTTAACTTCTTTCCCTTTCCTATCTCAACTCTATAATTCATTCAAGCTGCACTCTCATCTCTTTTACATAATTTGCTGTTTTTTCCCATGTTTCTTCCTCATCTTTAAAAGAGCCTTTACTAGATCCTGCCACCTCAATCCTCTCAAGTTCTTGTTCTATATCTCTTATCTCTTTATCAGCCAAACTCCTTGAAAAAAAAATTGTCTATCGTTGCCTACACTTTAAATTTTCTCTTACTCCTCAAAATAAACTACTCCCTTCAGTTATTCATGATCTCTTAATGATAACTGTTGATGGACTATTTTCAGTCTTCATACTTTTTAACCTGTCTACTGCATTTGATATAGTTAACCAACCTCTTCTCCTAGAAATTTTCTCTTCTCCGGGCTTTTATGACACTACTCTCTCCTTGTTCTCCTTTAAAATCACTCCTCAGTCTTTTTTTTTTATTAATCATTCATATTACATTGCCCTTCTGTAATAAGTGTTCCCAAACAGAATTCGCAAACTGTTTCCTCAGAGCCAAATCTGGCCCACCCTTTGTTATTTAAAAATGTAAAAATAATTCTGAGCCTGCAGACTTTGGCCTTATTCTAGAACATACCCATAGGTACCCCATATTATTTCAGACAAGCCTTTAGTAAGTACCAGGGATACAAAGAAGGACAGATAACAAATTCTCTGCTTCCAAAAAACTCACAGCCCTGGGGTGGGAATTGATGTTGCAAACAACTGTATATATAGGAACTAAAGAGGAACGTAAGAAGAAATGAGGAGGAAAGAGCAATGTAGGAATGAAGAATCGTCAGTGCAAATATTCAGATGCTAAAGATAGAGTGGCCTGTGTAAGGATCAGTACGGAGGCCAGTATTACTAGATCACAGAGGAAATGAGAGGGTAAAGGCAGTGTATAAGGTGAAAGAACACTAGGAAACTATGAAGATGGCAGCTTTTTTATGATCAGACTTCCTCACTATTCATGATATTTTTGACAAGGAAACAGAATCAGAGCATCCCTTTATTTTATAGCAGACTTAGTGTTTAGTAGTTCTGTGAGTCATGAATTTTAGATTTCAATTTTTAATTTTGGAAACCCTGCAAGAGGCAGGGAAGAGATCATTTTAAAATTTTCACTCATTAAATAGTTCTTAGTTAGGATTTGAGAATGGCTGTGAGTTGAACTGATAAATTAAAATAGGAAACTATTTTACTGACACAATCAGGAGAAATTTTTTAAAAAAGGTAAAAACATGGTCCCTTGCATCAAGAAGCTCCCATTCTTTTAGAGATATGTAAATAAGTAGGTACATAAAAGATATGTAAAGGGGGCAGCAAAGTGGCTAAGCGGATTAAGAGACAGGCCTAGAGACAGGAGGTCCTGGGTTCAGATTTGGCCTCACACACTGCTTAGATATGTGACCTTAGGCAAGTCAATTAACCCCTATTAAACCTAATCCTTACTACCCTTCTGCTTTAGAACTGATACAAAGTAATGATTCTAAAATGGTGAAGGTATTACGGGTTTAAAAAAAAAAAGATATATACAAAGTAAATGGAAGATCTCAGAGGTACATCATTCTGCCATAGAAAAGGCAAATATATCTCATCTTTGCATCTATGAGGGGACATTGTAATCTATCACTTCATTTTGGCACATACTTTGGTACTTAAAAATATAAATGTAGTCTATTCAATATCTTCTACTCCAAATAAATATATATACATATCTTTTATTGCTCTTATAATACTTATACAGAAGCAGTTTTCCCTTGTCATTTTCTATGTTCACAGCATTTAATGACCAGTGAAGAATCTCCAATTATAGAATACTATCCTCCAGATTTTAAAACTGATCTAAATGGGAAACAGCAAGAATGGGAAGCTGTTGTTTTAATCCCATTCATTGATGAAGTAAGTATAGAAATGTCTGTGACTTTTTTCTTAAATAATTCCTGCCTGAGGAGAGAATGATGCCTTCAAGAGAACTGTCTCTGACCTCTACTGCATGCTAGCCACAGGGCCCTGGACGCCAAGGGGGTGACCTACACTTTCAGAGGAAGTCCCCTCCATTGGTTCCCTTAAACTGATGAAATTGCTGATTCAATTAAAAATAATTGCATATCTTAAATAATTTAAGAATTGGTGACTTTTTTATCATTCTTATTCTGTATGTGATAAATGATTTATAGTAAAATCTGATCTCTACACACATTCAGATTTGTATAGAAGTGAACTGCATTCTATTTTTCTTCTATCTTTATTGAATATTGTATCTGACATTAGTGTCCCCTCTAACTGGCACAGTCTGGTCCACTATATTTTTCTCTACCGGCTTGCACAATATTAATCTTTGCATACTTTCATTTGCCAAATCTTTGCCCAAAGATCACAGAATACACCATCTGTATTCTTCAGTGACACTTTTATTTTCAATTTATTTTATTTTTCCCATTATACTTAATGATAGGAATCTAGTTCTATAAAAATTAAAGTTGACTAGTCTTGAAACAATTCAGAACATGTTCCTATTGATAGTTATTTAATAATATATTTTTGTTTGGTTGTGGGTTTTTTTCTGAAAAATTATTAATGTTTATGGCTATAGCGATTTTTCCAACTACTACAGTTCATTCAAGTTAATGATACCAAATTATCATGGTAATGCTCATTACTGCTAATGTAGATGCTGATTTTGCTATTGCAGAGCATATAACATGAAAATAATACTCTTCATTAACTTAAATATGCTGTTACTGAATTTTGAATTTCTCCTACCCTTCCTGCAGGAGCAAGTAGCTTCAGTGGAGTGACAATAGCAGTAGTACTTTTGGGCTTCAAGAATAGAAAGTGTAAATTTAGTGTAAATCTGGAAAAAACAGGTTTGACATTGATAATTTTCTTTGTCAGAAATGCATATGTTCAATACTGGTGGTCCTAAAAGGAATATTGCCATTACAAAGTACTTTTTTCTGTCTGAGGACTTTTTAAGACAATCTTGTATCTCTCTGTGATCTTTTAAGACTAGATTACTGCAGGCCATGGAGTCATGCCACAAGTATCTGAGAGAAGAGGAGGAGAAGAGGAACAGACACAGCGAGTGCCTCATGTACTGGTTTGATGGGGATTCTGGGTTTAAGTACCTCTCTCCCTGGCCCGAGAGGTTCCCACCCATTGAAAAGTGCCATGCCAGGTGAGAGACTAGGGATTCCAAGTGGGGAAAAGAAAGACCTGGCAGCATGACCACTCTGAGAATGATAGTAAACCATGCTTTTTGGGAGTCCACAGCCACATGTGGCCAGCCAGCAGAGATCGTGTTGTATCTTCCCTGGGGAAGCTCAGATTCAGTTCCAGAACATTTTATTTGCTCTGATAGGGAAAGGGGCAGGAGAAACAATTTTAGCTTTTGGTTGGAGATTATTTAAACCCCAGGCTCCTATAAGAGTTCTCCTTTCTTCCTTCCTACCCTATACCCTCAATACAGTAAACACATGCCAGCTTTTTATGTGAAACACTGCTGATTTTCAGGAGCATTCAGTAGAATATGAGGTGGAGGGAGTTACAGATTCCAAAGGAGAGAACATTTTTTTCAAATGGTGTGATCTACTGAATGATTCCTAGTTCAATCAATCAAAATGAAGATTGAGAGTGGAGGATAGCCTTGTTGTTCCCCACCTTAAAAACAAGCCTTTACTGCCTCATCGTCATTTTTAAAAATCAAATAGAGGTAGAGAGGATACTGTTTTATAAACTTATAAATATTCTTCTGTCTAAAGATGTTGTTAATTTTTTTTTAGGCATAAAATAATATCTTTAGATGCATGGCATGTAGATATTAACCAGAATAAAATAACTAAAGTTGACCAGAAGGCACTCTATTTCTGTGGGTTTCCTACTCTAAAGCACATCAAACACAAGGTCAGTAGCATAGCTTCAAATTATTATGTTTCTGCTACTTAATAGGAGACTAGTAAAAAGCTAGAGAATTAAACTCTTTTGGATTGTTATTTTTTTTCTTTTTGAAGTTTTTTCTGAAGAAAAGTGGGGTACAAGTATTCCAACAAAGCAGCCGTGGAGAGAATATGATGTTAGAAATCCTAGTTGATGATGACTCAGATGAACTTGTAAGTATCTCATTTATTCAGCAGTAATTGAGTCATTATGTGTGTCGCATTACAATCGCAGCAGAAGAGTTGTGAAAAGAAAATAGTATTTATATAGTTGGGAAGACTCAAATACAATGGCATATGTGGCTAAGCACCAAAGTGAGTGGAATAAACTTCTTGTGCTATAGGAACTTAAAGTCACTGTTAACAAGTCATTGGGAAGAATTCCTGAAGAAAGTGAGATGTGATTTGGTCATTAAAGAGTGGGATGGGTTGGGAGAGAAGAGGAAAGAGAGGGAAAGACATCTTGGGGTTAAGGAGCAGCATGATCACTGCCTTGAAATCTGAAATGGAAAAAGTGAAGTAACCAGCAAGACTAGAGCCAGAGGGTTTATGTTGGACAATATTAGGAGATAGGGAAAAATCAGTTATGATAGAGCCAAATTATGAAGGACCTTAAATGCCTTCCTAAAGAATTTGGACTTTAAAGACAATGAAATATAATGAAAAGTCTTTCAATATTATGAAATTTTAGTTAGCATTATGGAATTGGAATTAATGGAATTAATGTTGTGGTCGTAAATTGGATGAATTGAGCAGTGCAAAGCCCTACAAACATAATGTATTCCAGAAATGGCCTCCATTAATTAAATGGCTCTTCTAGTAGCCCACTTGTGAAGTTAGGGTTACCTAAACTAGGGTAATAGTAAAATCAGAAAGGAAAATACCAATGAATATATTACAAAGGAAAAAGCAATAAACTGATGGGATATAGATGATGAAAAATTAGAGGAAATCAAATATGACTCTTAAAGGTCTGAAGTGCAACCTTGATAACCCAGGAAGATGACTTCCATTAAAGGGAATCAGGAAATTAATTTGTAAGGAGATGATGAATTGAGGTACCCCATCACCATGGTTATTTCTGAATGGAGAGGCCCCAGATAGCTAAGTATTTATAGAAATAGGATACAAATAAAAGACTGAAACTGAACATTTGAGAAATACTGATAGAGAAATGATAGCTGAAGCAATAAAATAGAGCTGGTTCAACTTGGAAAAGAGTGTCTGGAAAGGTCAGTTAAGTCATATGAAATGGACAGTTAGGAACAAGAGAAGAAAAACAATCCAGAAAAGGAAACTGAATAGACAGAGGTAGAAAAGAAAATCTAAGAAGTATACTATCCCAGAAACGTGAGAAAGTTTCAAGAACAAAAAGGTATTCAGCAATATCAGATCCTGCAGAGGGACCCAGGAGCAAGAGAACTAAGAAAAGACCATTGAGTCTGTTGAATTGGAGATGATGACTTTTGAACGTACAATTTTAATAGAGTGATGAGTTCGAAAGCCAGAAAGTGAGGGCTTAAGTGGGGTAAGGATAGATAAATATAATAATCATATTTATATAGTGCTGTAAGGTTTGCAAACTCCTTTACAAATATCATCACGCTTTATCTTCACAAAAACCCTGAAAGTTAGATCCTGTTGTTATACCCATTTTATAGATGAGACATACAGAGATTAAGTGACTTGCCCAGAATCACACAGCTAGTATTTCTCTGAGGCTAGATTTAAATTTGGGTCCAGTGCCCTGTCTACTGCATCACAATTTCATTCTATTTTAATGGGTATGGGGAAAAGATATTCAGGATAGGAGAGATCTTAATATATGTGAAACCAAAAAGAAAACCAGTAAAGTGCAAGGACAATGTTGAAAGGAAGAGATATGTTTAGTGAAAGCAAGATCAGTAAGACACACACATACATACACACACACACACACACACACACACACACACACACACACACACGTTAGCTTAGGCTTGATACATTTAATTATGCATATAGTCATTGAATGGTTTCATATTATTTTAACTACCTTAATGATTTGTAATACTAAGATGCAGTTCTAAAAGTAGTCAATTCATGAAGTTCAAGTAATAGTTGTTATTAATAATGATAGATAATATTAAATGGGAAAAAGATGAACTTGGAATGTACATTTGTGACTTTCTTATCATAAAGCTATTGAGTCATCATTCAGAGAATATATTATAAAAATGGAATTGTGAAACATTTTCGTTTTGATAGAATCATCATTTAAAGTAATATCGAGAATGAACCGTGAGTGAAAATGAAATCCAAACTCTTAGGTTGTACATTTTAAAATTTGTTCTCATTGACTGATGTATGTGTACATGCAGGCAGTAGCATATATACTGTAGACCAACACTGTTTAGCTTGGCTATATTGAAACTCACTTTTCCCCACCTGGTACATAGCAAGTATTTCCATTCAGGATTAAAGGCAGTCCTTGCTAACAGCTTAAAGTGAGAAGCAGGAACCACAGGCCACCTGCCTGGTATCTCTGCTCTACACACAACAGGAAAGTACTTTGGGCTGGTCCCAGCAGCTCTCTCCTGATGAGAAGACCATTGACAGAGGGAGAGATAGACTTGGAGAGGAGGGAAAAGGGAGTAGCCAAAGTGCCCATCACCAGCCAGCACTGGCTTGGAGGGAGAAAAGTAAAGGGCAAACAACCAAGGACAAACTGAGCGAAAAAGATTAAAACTGCAGAACAACAGCAGACCTGGAAAAAGGTGCAGAGAAGGAAAAGGCAAGTAATAGGTTTGAATTCAGGAAAGAAAAATTACTGAGTGGGATGTGGGTAGAATGGCTGTTGAGGAGCCAAAGGCTAAGCCTAAAGAGGACTAAAAGAGTATTTTGCTCTTTTATTTTATATTTGTTGTCTTGCTCTGATGCCTTAATCACCGCAGGGAGGTAACTGGATTCTTGAAACCTTGCCAGTAAAGTAAGTGCAAGCTCAGGCAGGTCTTCCCAAGAAGGAAAAACTTCAAATACCAGCTCAGCTACAGACGGTATCTCTGTCACCTGAGGACTAGCCTTGCTAAGTGTAGAAGGATCAATAAACAAGAAGGCTGGCCACCATGGGAGGATTTTGATAGGCCACAGCAACTCATGAGATTGTGAGCTAAGGGTTAGAGAGGCTGCAATCTGCATTGGTGAAGGAAGCACCTCAACCAATAAAATCACAGATTCTTGATGCATTGATTATTTGTTAAAGTATCGTTTTTTCACATTCAGAAATTATTTGTAAGAAATATGGATTTTTCATAATTTAATTTTTGTCACTGAAAATTTCTAAAAATGTTTGGTCCTGTGGGTTGGCTGATGAAATCACTAAAATAGAAATTATTGTTTTTTCTTTAAGCAAATAGAAAATGTTGCCTCATCAGTGCTCGGAAAATCTGTCTTTGTTAACTGGCCTCACCTTGAAGAAGCTAGGATTGTGGCAGTATCAGATGGAGAAACTAAGTAAGTAAAATATAGTAAAAATTAGCTTTCTTAATTGTGTTTTCCATTCACTCATTTCTCACTTATAAGTCAGTATTTTCTTCTCTGCTAATTCCAAATATTCTGCAGTGGCTACACTATTCAAAGGTAATAGTTAATAGAATCAATAATAGAATCAAATTTAAACTTGCTCAAATAGGTAAAAACCCTGAAGTGTTATGCCTTTTAAAAAATTTTTAGAAATTGATGAAAAAAGCATAAGCTGATTCAGAAGAATTATTTAGATGTCAATATTTTGCATGTTTCTATAGCTTTCTAAAGCAATACCATTTTGTATTTTATGTACATGCCACAGAAAAAAATCTGTTTCCCATTTTGTCATTCTCAGCACCAAAAAAAACTCCACTATACCCAAAGAAGAACAAAGCACATGAAATCAAAATGTCCAACATGTACAACTTGACCTTTTTTTTATTCCGCAAAGTAATTAATAAATTCAACATGTTAGGAAGGCACATTTTGAAATGATCAGCATTGATGTCAAGAGTAATTGGTTTTTGCTGACGTCAAAACCTTTTTTTTTTTTTGAAGGGAATTATTGTACCTATTTGGAATAGCAAAAACTGGATAATTATGATCATACTAAGGTTTGCAAAGAACTTTATATCTATTATCTCATGCAGTCCTTAGAACAACACTGTGAGCTATGGTAGTCACTATTATTCATTATTTCAGAAAAGAAAATGAGATAGGAAAGGTGACTTGCCTAGGACCATAAAGCTAAATAAGAGACTAAGGTGGGATTGGAACTCATATCTTCCTGACTCCAAGTCTAACTCACTATCCACAGTACCAACTAGCTGCCTTGAATCCACAATACAAGGAAACAGGCCACAGTCAATTAATAATCATTAATTTTCTCCTTAAAGATTCATAAAAACCATTAGTATTTATTAGGCTCTCATTCTTTGTCTGGACCTTCCCTCTTTCCCCCATCTCCCCCCCAACCAATTCTACATACTAGATCCCGTGATTAAGAGGAATTTCCAGAGGCTTTTTGTGCTTCAAGGTTGCAAATGAGAGTATCCATGGTATGAAGAGATAAATTAACTTTGTATTTGGAAAACCTTGCCCCAACCAGTTATTATGAATCTTTTAAATACATAAATGAGAGAGATATCTTAACATTTACATTTAGATCATATTTTACATTTTCTCAAAGGTCCTGAAGAATGTGAATAAATTGCCAGTCTACTGATGGCAGTGACTCAGCCTGATTGTCTTTCTTCCATTCCCACAAGAAACAGAAGACCTTGATTCTGCCTGGCCATACAAAGGAAAAGGAGAGCAAGTGGTGGGGGTTAGGAGTGATTCAGACCTCTCATAGCAGAGCAGTGAACAAAAAGGAAAAGAGTCTTCTCCAGTGTTTACTTGGTGATGGAAATAGCCAAAAGTTATTAAAATAAAAAGAAGTGAAAGGGAGAGGAGACAGAATTCAGAATGACTGGAAATGTAATAGAATAGAAAAATGACTGGAAATGTAATAAAATGACTGAAATGCCAGAAGATGAACAAGGAAGAAACCTAGATAGAATAACCATTACAGAAACTCATATAAAAATCTAATTTAAAAAATTTTTTTAATTCAAAAAGACCAAAAAAGAAAATGAATCCCAAATTCTCTGATCTGAAATAAAATTATGGAGACTTTCTCATAAATCTTCAAACAACAGAAAGTCTAAAATTATTCACAAGGGAAATAAAACTTTTAAAAATCAATAACAATAACAGAGTACATATTTTAGTAGACATTCCAAAGAAGACTCTGAAAGAGAAAATGGGGAACAGCTAGGTGGCTCTGTAGATAGAGACCCAGATGTGGAGACAGGTTTGAATCTAGTCTCAGATACTCCTTAGCTGTGTGATCTAAGGCAAGTCACTTAACCCAAATTGCCTAGCTCTTATTACTCTTCTGCCCTGGCACTGATATTTAGTATCCATTCTAAAACAGAATAATAGGTTGTTGTTGTTGTTGTTGTTGTTGTTTTTAATAAGAGAAAATAATGGGTTCAGTAAAACACTAATAAAATTTTGCAGAGAAATATTAAAATATATTAAAAGATTAAAAGAATATATTAATTCTTTATGAGAAAAAGAAACTGACCTTGAAGAAAGAGGTAATATAAGAATTAGAATTCCTAGAACAACATGACCAACCAAAAAACCTGAATATCTTATCACAAAAAAAAAACAGAAGAGCAAATTTTCTAAAAATCAGAGGAAAGGTCTATGTTCTCTCTCTTGTTTTATCTCTTCTTTGACAAGAAGATCATGAATCTGTTCTACCTTTTATCTTTGGTAGAATGTCAGTCCCTTGAAAACCAGAGATAGTTAATTTTTATCTTTTTTTTTTTTTAGTGCTAGTATGTACTTAATAAATGTTTACTAATTGAAAGAAAAATGGAGTTAGCTATGAAAAAGGAAATTCTTCCTATAAACTCACAGATATGATCCACGTGAAAAGAGAGGAGTGATTCCTAAAAAAGCTAATGTGCCTGCACTGACCTCTCTCAGATGAATTTTAATTCTACAAATTTGATTAAATATCAAACAATTTATCAATATTCATTTTTAAAGTAATTTTTAGGGAATCTTGGTGTAAAATGATTTTTTAACATTTTTCTTTTAAATTGAGCTGCCAATCAATGTATTAAATTAGGTTGTTTTTTCCTTTTGTCTCATTTATTTTTCAGCTACAGGATATGCTGCCTTCCTATGAGAACTGTTTATACCCTTTAGAACATTTGAGAAAGTACTATATATCAACCTCACTAATCTTGATTTTTTAAAAGATTTCTTTCATTCATACAGTTTAACAGACTCATATTAGAGTGGGGCAATATTCTGATTAGCATTTGAGGCCTTGGGATTAATTTAAGAATTCCACATTAAACTATTTTTTCCAGATCTATCATATTGTTTTGATTTTGAAGGTTTTACTTGGAAGAAACTCAAGGAACACAAAAGCTTTACTTAGGGAAAACTGCCCCACCAACTAAAGTGGTTCATGTTGGAGATAAAGAACAATCTAACTGGGTGAAAGAAGTACAAACAATTTCAGAACAGTAAGTGTCAGAAATTTTGTATTTTAATACTACAGAGCCAAAAAGTGACTATGCTTTCAGCAGTTTCACCAATTAATTCATTAATAGTTATGTTGAGTGCTAAATAATTAGACATTATTTGCTCAGAAAAAAAATGAAGACTATCTGAACAAATGTAATTAGGAATGAGCTACTATTGGCAACTACACATAATTTTTCCTCAGGGTCACACTGATTGAAAATTTTTGTTTCTAATATTTTGAGGTCATTTATTAACTACTTATACTAAAAACCCAAAATTTACTAATGTTTCTAAAATTGGCATACTGTAAATTAAGAGATGTCATTTTCTCATACCAATTTTTCTAGCCTAATCACCATCTTAGATGTAATTTTCATTTTACTTGAAATCTTATCCCTTCAGTGTTGTCTCATTAAAAACATTTTAGAAGTTTGAATCAGCATATTTCTAGTAACAATGTTTCTTAAACATTTGGGGTATGCAGTTAATGTAACTGGTAGGTCCCTCCCCCCCCCAAAAAAATGGGAATCCACTCAGCTACTGCAGGTTCATAGTATTTTATGGATTAGAACTCTCTTCAAACCATAGTTCACAAATGATGTTTTACCAATCAGTCATAGAACACACTAATTTTATAACCAGAGTATTGCATTTAAGTAGCAGTGTAAATAATATAATGATATAACATTGCTTCCATGAAACGAGCTCATTCTCCCAAAACACACAGTGTAATGGAATTCCATGTGAGGCATCCACATAAGAGGATAGTTGATAGTTGTAAATCAGAGTATCCACATTGACAAGCAAGCAGTTCACACCTTGAATGCTGTTAAACCCCCACTGATTCCTTCTGCTGCTTTTCATTGTTCATGAAAGGCATGACATTAAGCTCTTTTAGGCCTCAGTACCTTAAAGCAGCATCCTCTGGCATTGCTTTAGTTACAGCTTTTTAGCCACCCCCCAGCATCCACTTGGGATTCTGCAGAGGGGACCACAGCTCTTTCAGTCTGTTCTGTGAGTTTTCTTTTAGAGCCTCTGTCCCTCATGCTATGATTATTCTGCCTGCTAGAAAATTACTGCTCTCCTCAGCCAGTAGCTATGGAGCTCTCTTAGCCAATGGCTGAGAAGCTCCTCTGCTCAGTCATCTTGCACTAAAGCTACTGAGGCCTCAACTACATCAGACCTGCCCTTTGAACTCTTCTTAGAACTCTTCCGTTAACTGTTTTTCTTCTTCTGAACTCTTCTTTGAACTGAACTCCTTTTAACTGCCTTATCTTCTACGGTCTACCCTGAGTTTCTCAGCTCAACTGTTACCTAACCTATGACCAGAAATCAATTTTAGTTTTTAAGACTTATTGAACCCCCTGGCTTAGGTGAATCTCCCCAGGGCTCCACTTCCTCAAATGGAAAAGAGATTGAGAAATATTGTGGTAAGAAAATTGTTTTAAACTTAACCCAGCAGCCCCTCTGTTCTATACAGATAGAAACAGCTGTGCTGGATAGAGAATTCTGACAGGCTCTTGACCTTTGTCACTTCCCCCAGCAACCTGTGATAGCCTGATCTCTTTTTCTTACCTCTACACTAAAGCTAACTTTTCTGGTCTCTGGCTTACTGACTTCTAACTTCCTCCTTACAAGCATGCCCAGGTCTCCCCCATTCTTAAAAAATATTCATGAAACCTAGCCATCCTCTAAAGCTATCATTCTATTTTTCCCTTTCCCTTTCATAGCCAACTCCTAAAAGAAAAATAATCATATTCACTTTTATTACCTTACCTTCCACTCTATTCTGAATCCCATGTAACTTGGCTACTTACTATACAACTCTACTGAAAATCTCTAAAAGTTACTAGCAGTCTTTTAGCTGCTAGATCCAATGGTCTTTCCTTAACTTAGACTCTTAGTATTTCCTTATACTATCAGTCACCTTTAAATTATTTACTGCATTGGCTTCTGTGACACTACTCCTGACTCTCCTTCTAACTTTTCCCTCTTTTGTTGATTCATCATCATCATCTCTTAATCGTTGAGTGTAGTTACCTTTCTCCCTCACCCAGTGGCTTTATTCAGAGTCCTTTTCTTATTTCTCTGCCTAATGATGTTCAGTTACCTTTCTTAAGATAGCTGCAAGATTTATGCATCCCATCCTGACCTACTAATCTCTATTCCCTTATTGATAACTTCCTGCTAGATGTCATTATCTGCTTCTCTCAACAATGTTTTTATATTTAACTTTTTCATCTGTTATCCAGATTTTGCTTTTTCTGCTGAGGAAATCATCATCTTTACAGTTCCCCAGGTTTTCAACTTCAGTCATCCTTAATTCTTCACTCTCCCTCATTTCCAAGTTTTATTGATTATACTCTCAGAATATCCTTCAAAGTTTTCTACTCAAAGATCACCTCCTATGTAGTCTTTCCTTTCCCCTAATTGTCAGGATTTTTTTCCCTTTTTCAAAATATCTTACATTTATTTATCTGGATACAAGTTGTGTGTTTGTAGGAAGGTCTTTCAGAACGGGGATATTTCATTTTTGTTTTTATATCCCCAATTCCTGTGACAGTACCTTGACCACAAAGGACACTTAAACACAAGAGTTTGCTTTTCATTGAATTGAATTGATCATCTAAACACAAGGGAAGAGATTATTTTCAAATGCCTGATATTTTAGTAAATCCCTATTTATACATTAGATTTATTGGTCTTGATTTTTTTCCTCCTTTCAGGTACAATTTTAATTTGTATTAGACAATATTGAAGTACATCACCAAATAGTCTTCTGCAATTATTTTTTATAAAATGAGTCCTACTGTATAATTAGGAACTGGGTAAATTTAGGCCTGTAATTTGGAGTATTGTTTTTTTTTACTAGAAAACATGCTCTAATTAAATGTTACACCGTTTTTAAAGCATAGTAGCTATAATAATTAGTTTTTTCATTATTACCAATTTTATTCTGCTGCTGCCTTTTTCTACATATATTACAAGTATCTTAACAGATAATATGAATTTATTTTAGGTTTTTCTTTTTTAACTATACAAATTTTGTCTAATTCTTATTTCTTCTCACATTATGCTATACATGCTATAGGTAGGATCAGGTAACAGCAGAAAAACATAAAAAATACATCAAACATGAAAAGTATATCAAGTTATTCACATATTACTTTAAAGGTTTTCTGGGCATTTAATTATTAATCCAGTTGAAACAGTTTTGGACAAGGACTGGGTTCTACTCCCAACTTATTTACATATATAAGTTTCTCCCTTGTATTCCCCCTTTTAGCTACCAGAGAAGAAAAGGAATAATAATAAATGAAACTTCTGTTGTTGTGTATGCTCAGTTACTTACCGGTCATAAATATCAATTAAATCAAAATGGTGAGGTTCATCTGGAGAAACAGTGGTCAAAACAAGTTCTTCCTTTTGTTTATCAAACTATTGTCAAGGTAAGGCTCCTTTTAGGCTTCAATCTGTTCTTGATGCCTACTTTGCACACTACATAAAGAAAAAGATAAATCCTGTTACCTTTTATAAGGTATTGAAATTGAAAAATAGCTATGATTAGTAATTATTTATGTGATATTTCCTGAACTGCTGACATTCTAGATAGGCTGGTAAAAGAGAATTTAGCTTATGACAGGCAGATTTTTTCCAAAATGTAAAACACTATTTGCAGCCATGCATTTACTTTTTTAGGATTTGTGTTACTAATGTATTTTCCTCCCCCAAAATAAATAAGCCTAAATAAACTAGTAAACATAATCACCTTGTTTAGCAGTAATCTTAAGGTAGAGTTACTCTCTGAATATTCGACAATGGACTTTAAAAGACACATGGTACCTCTTTATTTTTATAGTATCTAATTGTATTATGAATAGACAATAATCATGTGTAAAATTTTCTTTCCATACAGTTACAAACCCACAACAGAAATCTAAAATTCTTTAGAAAATTTCACTCTTCCGATTCTTATGTTATTTTTGTTTTTAGGATATCAGTGCTTTTGAGACACATTTCTCTAATATCAAAACATTGGATGACCTATTTCCACCTAGAAGTACAGTCTTTATGCTGGGGACTCCTTACTATGGCTGCACAGGAGAAGTTAGTTCGAATTACTTATTACTAATTTCAATTCTTCTTTCATATTTATAAAATTAAATCATTTGTATTTTAATTAGGTGAAAATTATATTGTAAAAGATCTTTAACAAACTTCTATTTTGCCCCCAAAGGTTCAAGATTCAGGAGATGTAATTACAGAAGGTAGAATTCGTGTGGTTTTTAACATTCCATGTGAACCTCATCTTGATGCCTTAATACAGAACCAGCATGTGAGTATAATCATTCATCTTGTCTAAGTAAATACTATTATCAGTTCATGAGATGTTAAAGTATTAAAATGTCATTCAGAGATATTGAAGCTAGTTAAAATTATTTTATGCAACTTCCTCTGATATTCTGTATAATATATTTTCTATTAGAAACATAAAATTATTTCATCTTTAGCTCCTCATGATTGAGATCTCTAATGACTAAAAGTAGTACAGTTTTTAAAAGGAGATATAGTACTTATACTTATATTCAAAAGTCCATGCAAAGTTTCATAAAAATTCTTTTCTTCAGTGAAGATTGTTAATTCAGACTTGCACAGTTGTCATAATTATCAAATCTTCTAGGAAGAAATTGGCTGGGTTCAAAGATCACACTTCATAAATCATGCAAAGTAGAATTGCCTGCATTTTAAGCCATGTCGGACAAAAATATATTTCAGCAGAGCTGCTGCCAATTGAAGATAAATAAGGCTAAAACTGGACAAAATTTTATGCTATGAAGTTTCTTGTTCCCCTAACTCCCCAAGTGTACACCTTTATTCTTATAGAATTAAAGATTCTTCTAATCTTTCCCTTTTTTCTTCCTGCTGGGCTTTTAATAGGTCCCTGACATACAAGGAAGAAAAATATTCATTAACAAACAGAAAACTGCATGCCCCCTATCCTGTTATTAGGTTTTTACTTACTCTCCCTCAGATTTGTATAATTAGAGATCTGTTGCCCTTAAAATTACATTTCCCGGGAGCACACTGACTTCCTTTCATTACGTACTTCCTGTAGATGGGATATTAGGCAGCTAATCAGCCTGTTCAAAATCCCCCGCACTTACCACCACTATGCTCAGGACAGGAAACCAAAGAGCCAAAAGGGGCCAAGGCCTGGAATTCCTACTGTTTAATATCCCCTGTCTATAGGAAATATGTAATGGCAGGAAGTCAGTGGGCTCCCAAGAAATGTAATTTTTAGATTAACAGATTTGTAATTATAGAGATTTAAAACTTTGACAACTTGTCTGGATTGAGCATCATTGCATGAGGTTATAATCTGGTTCCCCTTCCCCTGATTATAGTGACCATGACCTTATTTTCTCTTTATCAGACCTGGTGGTTGCATCAAGTAATATGGCTATTTATTATCAATTATTGATAATTATTGATAATAATAATTATTATCAATCATTGGCTCTATTCCCTTCTCTTTCTGAACATATCCTCATCCTTTCTCCTACTTCCTCAAAATCATTTCTCCCTCTGCCCTGAGATTCACAAATGTATATTTATTTTATATGGCATTTGTCATTATTTTAGGTAGTGTTTCTTATAACATATTCTCCATATCCCTCAGAACAAATTTCTCTAGCTCCTACTTATAGCTACCTCTAATAATGGAGTTCTGATGGTGTTTTGTTTTCAGCAGTAGAGGTTTACATTCTGAAACCCAGCTTTGTCATCTGTAAAATGGGGACAATAATACTTATACTTTCTTCTTCACAGTTATTACAAGAAAAACTTTGCAAACTATTGCTCGATTTAAAAAGAAATTATTATCATTGATGTCAAGGAGTAGGTTGCATTTGGAGTAAAGCTGATTGACATAGTTTTTTGTCTAGTGAAAAAAATGTGCTGTTAATATTTTTTGGCAAAACTGTCTGCTTTCCCTTGCATAAATAAGTTTTTATTCCATTTCCTTGCATATATATAGAGAAAGGAATTTTCCAGTTTTCTTTTAATTCTTGGAAACAGTTCTTAACAAGAGGTAAAAGCAAAAAATCCCCATACAATTTTAATAGGTCAGCTACCTTTAAGAATCCCTACATTGATATAATAGCTCAAGTATATATTGATAGCTTTATCCCTTTTAAATTAAGTGCAGAGATTAAAGATAAAGGGGAAAATACAAAGCATTTATGTTTCTGCCCTGCACCATAATAATTTTTTTTGTTTTTATATTTAAAGAAATATTCTATAAAATACAATCCCGGATATGTTTTGGCCAGTCGTCTTGGAGTGAGTGGATACCTTGTTTCAAGGTTTACAGGAAGTATTTTTATTGGAAGAGGATCTAGGAGAAAGTAAGTTTTTAGAAAAATAATTAACACCATAAAGTAGCAGGAAAATGAAATATTTAATGTTTCAATACTGATTTAAAATGTAATTGTAATTTTTCTTAACTCTAAAGTTTTTATATAAATTCCTGATACTACTGATTGTTCATCTAATTCTACCTTTATGAAATGCCTTGTTCATTAATTCTTAAATAGAATAGTTAACTAATTGAACCTTGAAAAAAGGTATCAAAGAGTATAAGTCCTAAAAATATAATATGAGAGGTACAGCCAAGATGGCAGAGTAGCAGTCCCACCTTTCCACCCCTGCTACTCTCACATGGCTATAGAAAATGCAATAGACTGATTTCTGATTAGAAAGTTCAAGTAAAAAAATCACAGTGAGTCATTTTTCCATCTCAGATTGGCAATGGGAGATGAAGGAGTCTGTGGACCCTAGGAATGGAAGTAGGCAGGGTAAGAGGTAGAAAGAGTATCTAGCCAAGAACAAGGATTTAGCATTCCAGTTCAGGGAGAAGCTATTCATGAGAACAAAACAAAGTACTGGATCCAGCACAAGGGGGTGAACCTTGTCTTACACAGGACATCAAACCTGATGCCACCTGGCAGCTATGTCACTCACTACTCATTCAGAACAGGACCTGTGTCTAGGAGTAGTGTTCCATGATGAGGTAACATTGTGGTCCCTAAGCTGTGTACTGAGCAAGGAGCATGCAATAGTTGTATGGCTTCAAAGGGATAGAACAGAAGTCTTATTTCTAAACTCCAACCCAGGCAATCCCCTAGAATAGAATAAGCAGGACAGGAAACCCAGACCAAAGGGGAGGCCACAACTCTGTCACTCTGAACCAATAGACATTTCCAGCTGGCCAATAGTAGCTGAGTCTAGGAACACACTACTAAAACCTTAGCATAGGTAGACATGTTTCTTAGAACCAAACCTAAGTCAGAGCTTACAGAGCTTAGACTAGGAGGACAGATTTTTCACAAATCAGACTACTTTGGGAGCATTAAAAAATTTCAGAGCCCCATCCTGAGCTCTCCTTGAGATCCTGGAATGGTATAAACTCATTCCCCATGAAAGCAACAGCAAAATCCTAGTACACACAAGCTTCATAAATTCATAGATTCTGACTTTAACATAAAGTCTGAAATCAAGCTATAGACTGGAAGAGTGAACAGCAAAGCAAAAAGAATGTCTCCATAAAAAGCTGGTATGGTGACAAAGACAATACAAACCCAGAAAAAAAGAGAATTACTAAAATACAAATAAACAAAGTCTCAAAAGAAAATAAAGTTAAACTAGAATTGCTAGAAAAAAATGAAACAAGAGTTTTAAAAAGAGCGTCAGATGTTATATACATTAAATGAGTGCCCTAGAGGAAGAACTAGAAAATAAAAAAGAACTATAGAATAATAACTGGAAAGGGAATTAACGTTTGACCTAAGAGGTAAAAAACTTTACTTGAGCCAGATCCCCCTGAAAATGAGAATGAATTAAATAAAAGTTAATGAAATGACTCCATGAGAAAATAAATACTAATGTCAAAAAAAAACTGAGAAAATAGAAGATGTAAAGTATCTCTTAGCAAAAACAAACCAAACTGTTAAATGGATCAAGGAGGAAAAAAGTCAAGGACTACCTAAAAGCCATGACCACCAAAAAAAGCATTGTATTTTATTATATTTTAAGAAATCTTAAAAGGAAATTGCCCACCTCTCTCAGAAGTAGAGGGCAAAGATGAATAAAAAGAATCCATTGTTCACTTCTTGGAAGAAATACAAAATGAGGATTATCACCAAAATCCAGAGCTTCTAGATCAAAGAAAAAATATTGTCAGGCAGCCAGAAAAGAATTCAAGTTCCAAAAAGCCACAGTCAGAATCACACATGATTTAGTATTCATCCTATTAAAGAAGTAGAGACTTTGGAATATGATACACCAGTTAGGAGAAAGGGAGAGGATGGATGAGGAAAATCATTTTATATAATCCAGGTGCACAAGAAGAAGTCCATACAAATAAAGAGAAGAGGTGGAAAGAAAGACTTGATATTTCAACCTCACTGTCATCCAAAACGTCTAAAGAAGGAAAGAACATACATGTGGGAACATGGAAGAATTCAGTACAGAAATGTTTTTCTCAACAGGAAAACAGGAAGGAAAGAGGAGAAGGGAGATGAAGATGAATGATTAATCCTAAGCAAAACAAAAGATATGCAAAAATATTCATAACAGCTCTTTTTGTAATGACAAAAAATTGGAATAGAATAGGTACCTTACCATTGCCTATCAAAAAGTACAAGTTATGGTATATGACTATAATGAAATACTCTTATGCTGTAAGAAATGATGACGGGGATGGTTTGGGAGAACCCTGGGAAGACTTTCATGAAGTGGTACAGAGGAGTAAGCAGAACAAGGAGAACAAAGTATATAATGATAATGATGTTCCAACTTGAAAGACTTAGACACTCAGATCAACACATCGACCTATCAAGATTCCAGAGGACTTGTTATGAAATGTACTACCCATATTCTAGTAGAAAAGTGGTGGATTCAGAATACAAATTAAGACCTTTTTTTTTTTTTTGACACTGCCCATGTTAGAATGTGTTTTGCTTAGCTGAGCATGTCTGTAACATTTTCTTTCTTATTGGGAGGTAAAGAGGTAAATTTTTTTTTTTAAACCCTTACCTTCTGTCTTGGAGTCAATACTGTGTATTGGCTCCAAGGCAGAAGAGTGGTAAGGGCTAGGCAATGGGGGTCAAGTGACTTGCCCAGGGTCACACAGCTGGGAAGTGACTGAGGCCAGATTTGAACCTAGGACCTCCCGTCTCTAGGACTGGTTCTCAATCCACTGTGCTACCCAACTGCCCCCAAAGAGGTAAATTTATATTGAATGAAGAAATAAAATTTAATTTTAAAAATTTTAATATAATTCAATTCCCTGCCTTTTGTTGAATTTTTTCCACTCTTTAATGAAGTGTATGATTAGACCAAGTACTTTACTTGATTCAGTTTCTGGCATTTTTCTACTTTCAACTGTTACTTCTTTGTAAATAACCACAATAAGTCAAATATAGAAGGAAAATCAAAACCAAATTTTTCTGCAAACGGGAAGCAGTTTTAATTTGTTACCTGATCAAAATTAATATGTCTTTTTTATTTGTTTGTTTTTAAACAGTCCCCATGGAGACCACAAGGCCAACGTGGGATTGAACCTGAAGTTCAATAAGAAGAATGAAGAAGTTCCTGGCTACACCAAAAAAGTTAGCAATGAATGGATGTATTCTTGTGCTGTGGAGCAGCTTTTGGCAGAGTACCTCGAGAGGTAGTGACTCATGAGGTTTCCCCCCATTCCCCAAGACCATAGGATTTCATGACATCCATTCATTTTATTTTCCTTGATAGCATCACTGTCACAGCTGACCATAATTAATGTTAAAGAATGAGAATAAAGTAGATAGAGATTCTATTACTTCCTTGAAAATTGTACTATTCTTGATCATGAAAGTTTCGAAATCAGAACTTTGCTTTAGCCAGATGTAAATCTCATGCTAAAAATCAGATTGTAGAATTTAATTGTAATTTAAAAAAAAAAAACTTGTCCTATTTTTTCAGTCTTTTAGCTATTCTTGTTTTTAGAAATAAGATTTCTTCTGTCTTCTAGGCCCTTAAGGGATTATAAAATCTTAATGCTGAAAAGGACTTTTTAAATGGCCAAAAGATGAAACTGAGGCCAAAAAGTTGTGACTTGTCTAGAGTTACATATTTAGTTAGTTGATAAGACCCAGATCGCCCAACTGTAATTTTTACCATACTAAAGCTTTCTCCTATCTGATGTAGTAGAGAGAGAGAGTTGGACTTGGGGTTCATGTTCAAATCCCAACTCTAAAAGTTAATAGCAGTGAGACTTGGAGCATGTTCCCTAACTCTTTTGAGCCTTAGCTTCCTCATCTAAAAAACGAATTTAACTAATAATATACATAGCACTTAGTCAAAGGCTCATGAGGATTAAATGAGATGACATTAAGGGTTTTACACATCTTGAAGTTCTAAATAAATATCAATGTTAGTATCAAGAATTAGTATAATATTTTTAGATACCTGAGAAACTGAAAACATTTCATTATATAGTAGTTTTTTACTTGGTAAAATCAACATGTTAATTTTCATATGAGATTTTAAAGTTTTCATTCCTTGACAATTTAAATTTAGTGATGGACTAAATGATTCAATCATTCCAGAACTTGGCACACAGTCTTTTAGTAAATATTACTAATTGATTTTTCTTCATTTTGTAACTATTTGAAAGGGGTGAAGAGGAGAGAGTTTTCTTAGTTTTCTATAAACTAATAATGTATTTCATATGTTTGACATATTTTCCCCATATAAGTAATATTTTCAAGATATTTTCAGCATCTAACTTTAAAATAATTTTTAAAGTACTATAGGATTTAAAATTTTCTAGCAAAGAATTTTAAATATATGTGCCTATATTTGTTTCATTGGGGTACCAAATTTCATATTTGTCATTTTCTTTCATTCTCATGTCTCTAATCTTATAAATTCATTTCTGAGAAGATAAATTTTAAATTTTCTGTAAGTTATAAGTGTAAATGAGATTAAGACTGAAACATATGAATGGATCCTGATGAAAGTTAATGTCACCATTATTACTTTAAGAATTATGTTTAAATGATCTAGCAACTTTGTTGTAAAAATGATAAAACAAAATTCTAAAATCTTATTTTCTCCCATTTATTCACCCTTATATACCACTATTATGATTAAAGAATTCTAAATATCACAAATTCTCTGAGCTATATCATTCTAAACTCTTCTACCAGCCTACTGATAGACAAAGGTCTTTTGATCAGTTTATATGTTCCCTAGCCATAGCAAATAGTCATCTGTGGCACTTGAAAACAAATGATTGCACAAAAAGGAGCACTATAATTAAAATGCATTTTGTTATTTTGATAGGGTACCAGAACTCTTTAGTTACGTAGCTAAAAACAGCCAAGAAGATGTATTCTATGAAGATGACATTTGGCCTGGTGAAAATGAGAATGGGTATGTAATTTTTGTGCCATTTTAATGATGCAATAGCTCACATCAGTGATTCCAATTATTGACAAGACTAACTGTAAAATCTCATTTGTT